>NC_064920.1:773140062-773444256 GCF_023897955.1 Schistocerca gregaria
TGTATGGACATATCAGCAGGATGAACAAGAACAGGCTCACAGGGCAAATGTTTGGCATTGCAAACAATAGCAAAAACAAGACAAAGTTGATCACTGTAAGAGAAGAAGACATTAAGGAACTGGGAATCACACAAGACAACATAAACAATCGATGAACAGTTCAGAAATACCATAAAGGAACATACATTTAAACAAAAACACACCGAAGAAACAATAACAAATAAATGGCCGTAAGAACGCAAGAGAGAGCACAGTGAGCGTACGAAGAGAATTTGGGAAGAACGAAGGAAGAAGAAGAAGAAATCATGGCTACTCAAGCAGCCAAAAGATAAGACCACTTATATCAAATATTTTGTTACTAGCAAACTCATTCATCAAAACCTATAGCGTACTTCCTGTTGACATAGAATAACTAAAACTGCAAAGAAGCAGGCATCACGGTACAGCAGAAGGAAAAAAATATCCGAAAATTGTGAATTTAAAATCATTCAACACGAAAAAAATTTTGTCATTTGCTACCATATTGTCTGTCTGCCCGTCCGTCTGTTAAAACCCCTTTTTCCCAGTAACGGTCAACCTGCCAAGTTGAAATTTATGTCACATACTGCAGTCTATAGTCTATTGGTAGCGTAAAAATGTTCAGTCAGTTCAGTCAAGGCCCATTTATGTCACATATTATGATACTCGCAAAGTCACTAATTAAAACTTAATAGGGTACTTACCCATGATGTAAAATAATGAAATCTGGCTAGAATAAAGGCTTCACAGCACATGTAAAGGGAAACAATCGAAAATTGTTAATTCTGTAATAATATCACGCTAAAAAATTATATTTTGATGGAATCTCTTGGACTGATATCTTGCCACTATCAATGCCGCTTACGGGAAAAATCGTCGAGATCCCCGATTTCCGAAATGAGTGAACTGTCTACATACATATCCTGCTCGCACCCGTCCATTATTTTTTTTGTTGTGTTTGTCGCTGTTCCAGCCGACAGTATGTCGCGAATCAGTGTAGTTCACTATTTTAAGCACTGACAAATGCTTTTCACCTCGATTTTTGTACCGTTAACTCAGTAACATATCAACATTACCCAAAACATTAAAACTATGTGAGACAGTTGAATCTTATTAGCTCCATACACATACATGGGAGGTAAAACCACTGATTATAATAATAAGTCACTCAGTCATAAAAATGTAATACTTTTTTAGGTCACTATGTTCTGCCCTTAATCGGGCAGGTAGGTTAGAAAATTTAAATAGGGAAATGGATAGGTTAAAGTTAGATATAGTGGGAATTAGTGAAAGTCGGTGGCAGGAGGAACAAGACTTCTGGTCAGGTGATTACAGGGTTATAAACACAAAATCAAATAGGGGTAATGCGGGAGTAGGTTTAATAATGAATAGCCAAATAGGAATGCGGGTAAGATACTACAAACAGCATAGTGAACGCATTATTGTGGCCAAGATAGACACGAAGCCCTTGCCTACTACAGTAGTACAAGTTTATATGCCAACTAGCTCTGCAGATGCCGAAGAAATTGAACAAATGTATGATGTGATAAAAGAAATTATCCAGGTAGTGAAGGGAGGCGAAAATTTAATTGCCATGGGTGACTGGAATTCTACAGTGGGAAAAGGGAGAGAAGGAAACATAGTAGGTGAATATGGATTAGGGCTAAGAAACGAAAGATGAAGCCGTCTGGTAGAATTTTGCACAGAGCATAACTTAATCATAGCTAACACTTTGTTCAAGAATCATAAAAGAAGATTGTATGCATGGAAGAATGCTGGAGACACTAAAACGTATCAGATAGATTATATAATGGTAAGACAGAGATTTAGGAACCAGGTTTTAAATTGTAGGACATTTCCAGGGGCAGATGTGGACTCTGACCACAATCTGTTGGTTATGAACTGTAGATTAAAACTGAAGAAGCCGCAAAAAGGTGGGAATTTGAGGAGATGGGACCTGGATAAACTAAAAGAACCAGAGGTTGTACAGAGTTTCAGGGACAGCATAAGGGAACAATTGACAGGAATGGGGGAAAGAAATACAGTAGAAGAAGAATGCGTAGCTTTGAGGGATGAAGTAGTGAAGGCAGCAGAGGATCAAGTAGGTAAAAAGACGAGGGCTAGTAGAAATCCTTGGGTAACAGAAGAAATATTGAATTTAATTGATGAAAGGAGAAAATATAAAAATGCAGTAAATGAAGCAGGCAAAAAGAAAAACAGACGTCTCAAAAATGAGATTGACAGGAAGTGCAAAATGGCTAAGCAGGCATGGCTAGAGGACAAATGTAAGGATGTAGAGGCTTATCTCACTGGGGGTAAGATAGATACTGCCTACAGGAAAATTAAAAAGACCTTTGGAGAGAAGAGAACCACGTGTATGAATATCAAGAGCTCAGATGGCAGCCCAGTTCTAAGCAAAGAAGGGAAGGCAGAAAGGTGGAAGGAGTATATAGAAGGTTTATACAAGGGCGATGTACTTGAGGACAATATTATGGAAATGGAAGAGGATGTAGATGAAGACGAAATGGGAGATACGATACTGCGTGAAGAGTTTGATAGAGCACTGAAAGACCTGAGTCGAAACAAGGCCCCCGGAGTAGACAACATTCCATTAGAACTACTGACGGCCTTGGGAGAGCCAGTCATGACAAAACTCTACCAGCTGGTGAGCAAGATGTATGAGACAGGCGAAATACCCTCAGACTTCAAGAAGAATATAATAATTCCAAGCCCACAGGAAGCAGGTGTTGACAGATGTGTGAATTACCGAACTATCAGTTTAATAAGCCACAGCTGCAAAATACTAACGCGAATTCTTTACAGACGAATGGAAAAACTGGTAGAAGCCGACCTTGGGGAAGATCAGTTTGGATTCCGTAGAAATGTTGGAACACGTGAGGCAATACCTGTCTTACGTATTATCTTAAAAGATCGATTAAGGAAAGACAAACCTACGTTTCTAGCATTTGTAGACTTAGAGAAAGTTTTTGACAATGTTGACTGGAATACTCTCTTTCAAATTCTATAGGTAGCAGGAGTAAAATATCGGGAGCGAAAAGCTATTTACAATTTGTACAGAAACCAGATGGCAGTTATTAGAGTCGAGGGACATTAAAGGAAGCAGTGGTTGGGAAGGGAGTGAGATCGAGTTGTAGCTTCTCCCCGATGTTATTCAATCTGTATATTGGGCAAGCAGTGAAGGAAACAAAAGAAAAATTCAGAGTAGGTATTAAAATCCAGGGAGAAGAAATAAAAACTTTGAGGTTCGCCGATGACATTGTAATACTGTCAGAGACGGCAAAGGACTTGGAAGAGCAGTTGAACGGAATGGACAGTGTCTTGAAAGGAGGATATAAGATGAACATCAACAAAAGCAAAACGAGGATAATGGAATGTAGTCAAATTAAATCGGGTGATGTTGAGAGTATTAGATTAGGAAATGAGACACTTAAAGTAGTAAAGGAGTTTTGCTATTTGGGGAGCAAAATAACTGATGATGGTCGAAATAGAGAGGATATAAAATGTAGACTGGCAATGGCACGGAAACCGTTTTGTGAAGAAGAGAAATTTGTTAACATCGAGTATAGATTTAAGTGCCAGGAAGTCATTTCTGAAAGTTTTTGTATGGAGTGTAGTCATGTATGGAAGTGAAACATGGACGATAAATAGTTTGGACAAGAAGAGAATATAAGCTTTCGAGATGTGGTGCTACAGAAGAATGCTGAAGATTAGATGGGTAGATCACATAACTAATGAGGAGGTGTTGAATAGGATTGGGGAGAAGAGAAGTTTGTGGCACAACTTGACCAGAAGAAGGGATCGGTTGGTAGGACATGTTCTGAGGCATCAAGGGAACACCAATCTAGTATTGGAGGGCAGCGTCGAGGGTAAAAATCGTAGAGGGAGACCAAGAGATGACTACACTACGCAGATTCAGAAGGATGTAGGTTGTAGTGGGTACTGGGAGATGAAGAGGCTTGCACAGGATAGTGTAGCATGGAGAGCTGCATCAAACCAGTCTCAGGACTGAAGACCACAACAACAACATGATCTTAGAATGTGTATACATTAAAATTGACCAAATGAACGGGGTGCTCTCGTACATGTTTCCACTGCGTGACAATAATAAAGTAATCGTTGTTCCAGATTTTGGTCATCATTCGAATTACTGGCAAGGAGATCTAAGAGACACCCGCCGTCCCAGCCACAGACTTGTGCAGACTGTCTCCAAACTGATACTTCCTGGCGGATTAAAACTGTCAGACCTCATCTCGAACCGAGTGTGTTTGCCGTTCGCAGGCAAGTGCGCTGTCGACTGGCTGACCTCTCCCAAGCACGACTCACGACCCCTCCTTAGAGCTTCACTTCCGCCAGCACCTCATCGCCTAACTTCCAAACTTCGCAGAAGCTGTCCTGCGTTCCCTGCAGGACTAACACTCCTCGAATATTTACCCTTTCTTCCGTTGTCGTCTGTTGCAAAGGAACGCTGCATATCCTCCAAGGGTATTGCTGCTGCCAATTTGTAGAAGGTGATATGCTCTTTAAAATAAATTTGAAACCCGTTTTGTTTGTCCATCATGAAACTACCTGCGTTTACACATGACCTTATTTACGCCAGACCTTTTTCTTTTCTGTTTTCTTAGGACTATTCTGTTCCTTAAATTATTGGTAATGTTGCAATAACTATAGATTGTTCCTTTCTTGAATTATTGGTAGTCTTATAATATTTTTTCTGGTTGTTTTTCTAAATATTCCGGCTAGTGATTTTGAAACTGAGGTGTTCTCTGGATTTAACTGAAATCAAAATTATCTGTAATTGTTACATACTGCACTATCACATTATATATTTTGAAACGACAATATTTTTTTCATATTGGACTAATTTTGTTCATGATCGAGAGTCTGAAATGAATAAAAAGCTTCTTAAAACGTTTGATGCTCTGTATCTCGATCTCACAGTATTGCAATAAAGTCGTTGTTAAAGAGAACGCCTCAATTATAGTTAAGTATGACATTTTGCGTATCTGTTTTCCTATTGGTTGGTGTGTTTGAACGTGCAGCGTGGAAGAGTATATTGTGAACTGATCAAATCCATTCTATATTGCAAGTTATAATGACATCATACTGGCAGTCTGCATGTCTGAGTGATAGTCTGTGGGCTCTGCGTAACCGTTAACTGATTTGACACATTTGCTCAGTCATCGTGTAACACATTCAGCTAATGACGATTTCTTGAGTGAAATCAACTTTACTTGAGGGAAACATTTACGTTTGGCATTTTCAGTAATTCTACTACAGAAAAATCTTGCACAAGTCAACCGTCGACTTACAAATCGCAGATACGTATCTTCTGCATAAGGAATTTGTGAACTTTCTCAGACAGCTGCAGTAACTGAGTTACGACATGACTAATGATTTTTCATTTTAATAGTTTTTCTTTTTCTTCCCGTCTCTGTCGAGCCTCTTTGTTTATGAACATCCGCTACACCCAGCACCCTCAATATTCTATTCCAGTCTTTTTCTTCCCCCTTCAACTCCTCTCTTCTTCCACTGCCTCATTTCCATGTTAACGAGTTCTGGATTCCTTAGCGGCTTAGCGCATGCCCATACACACTGCCCTTGCCTCTGGGGAAGGTTTCCCCACAGACTTGATTCTACACTATTGCCACTATCAGTCTCTCATTTCGTGCTTTATCTGCCTACATCACTTCTAAAATTATTCTAGAGCACCATATGTTAGACGCTAAATTTCTTATTTTCAATTTTTACCTCTTTCTGAAGTTTACTTACCAATGTTTTGTGCGCGAATGCAATTCTTGGGCAGTATTTGGTGTCAGTGGATTCCTAGCGTTTAAGGAAAATTTTCATCGCCCCTGTACTTCTGCTCTTGGACTCGTATACTTCCTCTCTATACCATTTCACATAATTTTGTTTTCGGGGTTCCGTGACTCAGTCGGTAAAAATGGAACCTTTATTGAATAGCTTTCTTGTCCGTCTGTCTGTCCGACTGTTAAAAACCCTTTTTCTCAGAAACGGGTTGACATGTCAAGTTAAATTTATGTCAGATACTAAGTTCTGTGCTCCTTAGCGTTGTAAAAAAATTTATGTTCTAAGTCAATGTAATCAAGAGATAGCGCTATTTCTGTCACATATTTTAATACCCGCAAACTCACTAAAATCATGAGATATGGCAAAATGAAGGTTTCACAGTAAAAGCAAAGGATCAAATACGAAAGCTGTAAATTTGTAATTATCTCAGACGAAAAAAAAGTAATTGTTTTTGTCTTTTCTTACCTGTTTGTTCGTTCGTCTGTTATGACCCCATTTTCTTAAGAACGGTTAGACGTATCAAGTTGAAATTTGCATCAAATACTGAGGGCTAGTGTTTCTTGGTGGCGCGAAAAAGGGAAGCTTCTAACTCAATGCAGTCAAAAGATACGGCAGTTTATGTCACATGAAACATGACATGTCATGTCAACAACACATTCACAGATTAGTCTGCGAAAGTTTGTTTCACGTACGACCTGAAACGCCATGAGTACATGCAATAATCGCTTCTGGATTTCTTATGATAGAAAAATTTCGAAACGTTTGATATGAGAAATAAAGTCGTCCCTTGCCTAATGTTTGGCGTATATCATTGCGACCCAGTCAGCTTGAATGCGCAACTGCTGATTATTATAATAATAGTCGCCTGCCTCCTGCATGATTTTATGTCACATTTGTATGACTGAAATTAAAACATTCTCGAAAATCTTGTAATCCCTGGAACTGATATCTTGCCAGTATGAATGTCGGTAAAAGGCAAAAATGGTCGAGATTCTAGATTCCCAGAATGGATGAACTGTCTGTATACATAAATAAGTTTGTGTGGAACCCTCAGTGCTCGAATACTACTCACACCTGACCAACTTTTTTTTTTACATAATTTCGCTCTCGAGCTACCAGATTTTTTTCACATTTGCTGCAGGCTGCTATTCTCATTTCTGTTATACTTGATTAAGTTGCCTTCCTTACCTCTGTTTCGAATCAGACATCCACAGCAATTCTCCCTGTATTAATATTTTTCTAAGTCTTACTTACTTTGGACCTGAAAGGGGATGTCGTTTTCGGTTCATAATGTCAGCATCTGTCATAGTTGCTTTTTTTCACTACCCTCATACGAGCTAAACAGTACTTGAGATAAACTTCATCTATATCGTAAACTCTTCCTATAGTTATTATCATTATTACTCGGATCGTCTTGGCCCAACTAGATCACACAAAGCTTTATCCTTCACTTTTATGAGCTCCAATGTATTACCAATTGTCTTCATTTTCTTCTTCTTATTATTATTATTATTATTTTCGGTGTTATCATTTAAGCCTACAATCAACGACGTTGTTCTGTGGTAAATTTTCTTTTTAGCCTAGCACTCCTTCATACTGTCTCGAGAGTATCTCGGCTTCCTTGAGGCCAACTGACTTCTAACCTAGCTCGCATACTTTAGCTGTTAGTGACTGGAAAGAGCATCATCTTCTAATCACAATCTGTTCAGATCTTTGTTGCAAATCTCACTGACATTGTTATTAAGTGTCCTAGAACTTTTCTAACTCTTGGTCTCCACTTACCGTTCCTTACTTTTCTCCTGAGGCAATGTTGTTGTTTTATAGCATTCATCTTAGGTTGCCCATCACGAGTAACCTTAGAACAAGTCACCTACTTCTCATAGCTCTCTATTTGACTTTACGATTCCTTTTCATGCACAAGTCTCTATCCCCTTCCGTAATATTGTATTATCTTACACACTTTTCACTTTTACAATTCCTATCTGACTTTGTAAGCATTACAGTGGACTTCTCTTGCCTAATACCTAAGCCCGTTTCTGTGTCCGCAGCTCGTGGTCTAGTGGCTAGCGTTGCTGCCCCTGGATCACGGGGTCCCGGGCTCGATTCCCGGCCGGGATGGGAATTTCCTCCGCCCGAGGCTGGGTGTTTGTGTTGTCCTCATCATCATCTTACCAGCACTCGGATAGTGACGAGACTGGAAATGAAAAGACTGGAACTTGTACGGCAGCTGACGACCACGATATTGAGCGCTCCGCAAACCAGTATCATCATCATCATCATCATCATCATCATCATCATCATCACCAAATTTAGAATATGTTATTATCGGCTACATCATCAACGATTCCTCTGTGCTTACAAATTCCGTAAAAGGACTTGGACTCACTAAGTTCTTCCTTTCATTCCCAAGTGTAAGTTGAAAACTGTACAACAGCTTTTTACGTGTATGGAGATAAACTTTCTACTTTTCGGAACGTTATTCTATTCAATATTTTAGTGACGTAACACGTCAAAATTGCTTGTGTACATATGGTCACTTTCCTCTGCTTGATGACCGTTCATCAATGTAATGACAATACATTCATAGAAACGTGATGTTTGCAGACAATGAAAAATTTGAAAATGAGTCACTACATTTTTCAGATTTTTCCAAGCATAATTATAGAAGAATATACATGGAATATTTGTCTGACGAACGATGTAAGACGTAAGGTAACTTCATTATCATGATTGAGAGTGCTAGAGGGCTAGATAGCTCCAGTGTCAACCTACAAGATAGATAGAGAACTAGTCTCGGTTTATTTGGGACGCTGAGTAACAAAACACGAGTAGATATATTGTGTGAAGACACAGCGGCGATACAAGGACTTTGTCGAAATAATATTAGTTGGAACCCCTTCCTTCCACATTCCTAGCGCGAATGACAGACACAGCTAGTTTCCCCACGGTTGGTAGAACCCAGGAGTCAACATTCTCTAAACAGTAATCACCAGAAAGTGTGAAAAAGACACGGGAAAATGTGACGCGTCCGATTACCAGCAGAGACAGCGACAGTATTTTCTAATTCCCCTAGAATGTGCGAATACTTCATTTGCACACATATCTCGGTATTCCGTCAAAAGATTTGGTGCTTGATTTTTTTTCCTTCTGAAGTTGGGTTTCCAGAAGCTAGGGTAAAGGGAACAGCATCTGAATAAAATCTTGAATTCGGAGGCGTCACACATCTGAGTCTCCAGTCCGATGCTGCTACCGCCACACTCCATTCACACTGCGCCTCTGTCACAGCTTACGCCGACACTGTGCTCTGCAAACTATGCCAGGCAGGCTATAGCACAATGAGCGCCCGAGCATAGCAGATATATCTATTTCCCCTTCCAAGACATTTTTCAATTCCTTCTTTTGCAAGTCATAAACATAACCATGTTTGGCGTGGACAAATCTGTACAGGGGGTTGTAAATGTTCAGTAGTTTTATTTTGTATTGATTATTGTGCATTCCATTCCAACTCTTTCAGGCGGAAGATTCTGAAGCAAATAACATAACCTTTAAGGATCGCTTATGAATAATAAATCACTTGTACATTACAGCTGCCTTAAGGTCATTTCATACTTGCTGTCACGTCATGCCACGTCACATCAAAACATTCCACAATGTATTTCAAATGGTGTCTCACACAGGTCGTCAAAGTAACATTACATCACAGTCACGGAGTCTTGAAAAGGAAGTTTTGATAGTGACATCGCCTGATGACATCAGACATTAACCTTTTTTCGCTTGCTCACACTTCTTATGATACTGTTTTCGTGCTCTTGTGTATTCTTAGTCTTTATTTTAATGTTTTGCTTTGTTTTCGTTACATATTGCAAAAGTCTCATAATGACTTGGATATTTTTTCCATTAACCGTTCTACAATCGATGTCAGATATCTGAAAGCGAAAAATGATTTAGGTACTGCAAGAAGAGAATAAAGATCAAGCCTACATTGTGTATAAATAAGAACATAAATTGGTGAAGCAATTTTAATTAAATAATCTTTTATTAAGTGAAAAAGGCAGCTCTATTGAACGAGAAAAATACAGTTGTTTATGGCATTATTTGCTATGTAGAAAAAAAAGCATAATAGGTAATGTAAACAGACTCTATACATTCCCTTATACATTTTGTTTGATGTGTTTGTATATATATCCGCCAGTAAATAAACGTCGATGTATTGTAATGTTATTGCACTTCAGAGCGAATTACCACACAAAATTGATCGCGAATATCAGTTATGAAATTTCGCAACTAATGAACTTTTTCGTTGTTAGTATCTCAATGTGTTATGTTTTGGAGGAGCTGTAAACATTCCTTAATTCTTGTAAAGAGTCAGTCTCTTGTACATACGTTTCATCTGCAACAGTCTCTGCGTATAATAATAACTCTATCCTGTGACACTGTAGTGGAAATTTATCGATGATCAGCGATACTGAAACGGCCTGTTGGTGAAACAGAACAGAATCTTCCTGGTAGTCTTTCGTAGCGAACAGACATGCTGTGTAAGTGGCCATCTTTCTGGCGCCAGACGTGGCGCGGCAAAAAATAATTGTATTTGTATTATACAGGGTGATTCAAAAGGAATACCACAACTTTAAAAACGTGTATTTAATGAAAGAAACATAATATAACCTTCTGTTATACATCATTACAAAGACTATTAAAAAAGGTTTTTTTTTCACTCAAAAACAAGTTCAGAGATGTTCAATATGGCCCCCTCCAGACACTCGAGCAATATCAACCCGATACTCCAACTCGTTCCACACTCTCTGTAGCATATCAGGCGTAACAGTTTGGATAGCTGCTGTTATTTCTCGTTTCAAATCATCAATGGTGGCTGGGAGAGGTGACCGAAACACCATATCCTCAACATACCCCCATAAGAAAAAATCGCAGGGGTTAAGATCAGGGCTTCTTGGAGGCCAGTGATGAAGTTCACAAAGGATGGGGCCCCTTCACGCCCACGCCAACGTGGTGACCAGACCAAAAGTTCTACTGTCACCTCCGTAAACATGTTAGTTTTTTTGAATCAGGCGTCACAGGATGCGGGCTGTGATGTTGTCCATGCGTCTGGGTAAGATTACTCATTAACATGGTCCATCGGGAGATAGAAGTGGTCGAAAACGGTTGAAGGGTAGCGGTTGTAAGGGCAGAGGAAAAAAAGTGCCTAGGCAAGAGACAAGGGAAAAAAACCTCTGCGACAGTAGGACGGGTAGTAAGGGCAGTAGCGGCTTGCTATCTGCGACAGTGCATGCAAGGTGTGGTTGTGTTAGTTCGAGGTATCGTGCATCGTTACCTTTGTCGTTGTTGGAGCTTGTTGCGGCGCTTACTGCGGTTGCTGCGTCCCTGCAACAGTTCAAGGTCGTTGTAGATTAGTGGACGATCGGTCATAGATCGGCTCACAGACGGTGTAGGGGGTGTGTGTGGCTGGTTTGCGTGCTGTGTACAGTACGGTTTCCCTGCGGTTGCCTGATTTTGGGCTGGTTGCACATCTGGGTTCCCAGTAATAACTGTGTTGCAGGGGATCGCCCGTACTGTCATGTTAGCGTTCTATGGACCATAGATGTTTAGTCCCTAGCCAGTAATGTCTTTGGTCTGTTATGCTTCCGTCTATGGTTGTGGTCGTAGTTACCCAGAGAAAGAATAAACGGGTTGCGCGAGTGTCTGGTGTTATTGTACAGTCGTGTGGAGAGTTTTTGGAATACCTGCAAGATGGTATCTAGCCGATATTCCCAGTGAAGGTCCGCGATGCGTGTGTAGCGCGGAGCGTTGCTTATGATTTTGAGCACTTTGTTCTGTATGAGCTGCAGACGGCGCAGGCGAGTTGGCGCAGCGTATCCCCAGACAGGGGCTGCGTACGTCATCACGGGTCTAATAAGTGTCATGTACATGGACCTAGACACCCTCCTGTTTAGTGTGCTACGCCTGTTAAGCATAGGGTAGAGTTGTTTGAGCCTCGCGTTAGCTTTGTTGGTAACGTGTTGGATGTGGTCCCCCCAGAGTAGTTTCCTGTCCAGCCAGACACCGAGGTATTTGACCTTCTCGCGGAAACGTATTGGGCGTGTGTGTAGTGTTATTGGGTTGCAGTACTGGTGTTTGCGCAGTTGCTTCGGTCTTCTAGTGAACAGAACGGCCTCGCACTTGTCGACGTTTACTCTAACACGCCATTTCATCAGCCAAGGCTCCGCCGTTCTGAGTGCAGTCTGTAGTCGTGAGTTAATGTTAGACGGCTTCCAATCTTGCGCGAGGATGGTAGTGTCATCCGCGTAGATTGCTACCGTCGTGTTATGTGTAGCTGGGAGGTCGTTAATGTAGAGGTTAAACAGTAAGGGCCCTAGGATACTTCCTTGGGGTACTCCTGCCTGTATACCATGTCGTGTCGATTGTTTGCCCTGCACGTCGGTGTTGAAACTCCTGTCCGTGAGATATGAGTGTATGAGACGTACGAGCCCGTCGGGGAACCCTGCGTCACTAAGTTTGCGTGTTAGGCCGTTGTGCCATAGACGATCGAAAGCCTTTTCGATGTCCAGGAACACCGCCCCAGTTGCCTTGTTTGTGTTGTATCCGTGTGTTATGTATTCAACGACGCGGAGGAGTTGTGTTGTTGAGTGGTGATTCCTGAAACCGAATTGCCCCGGTCTCAGGGTGTCATTTGTGATGCAGTGCCTGGTGAGTCGTTTAAGTATTACCTTCTCAACGATTTTGCTGAGCGCGCTCAGCAGACTGATGGGTCGGTAATTTTGTGGGAGGGAGTGGTCTTTCCCCGGCTTCCTGAATATCAGGACCTTGGCCGTCTTCCAAAAGGCGCGGAAGTGTTGGTGCTTGAGTATGGCATTCGTTATGTGTGTTAAGTATTCTACAGCTTTGTCCGTGAACTCCTGGAGGACACGGTTTTGAATGCCATCGTGACCAGGGGCCTTCCTAGCGGTGGTATGCATGATGGCCCATTTGATCTCTGCTGTACTAGCTTGTCGGATGTTGTTGCGCGCTGGTTGGGCCAAGATGCGTGTGACCTCCTGGACCGTAGCAAGTGTGAACGCTGGGTCTGAGAGATCCAGGTTCGGTGTGAATGACGCTGCGAGTGTGAGGGCCATCAGTTCCGCTTTTTCTTCCGCAGAATATGCCGGTCCGTCGGGCCCTTGTAGCGTGGGGCTGTACAGTTTCTCCCTGGTGAAGTGTCGGGCCAGCTGCCACACGCCAGGTCGCGTGGTGTCCAGCCCTGCGAGTTTCTGGTCCCACTGTTGTGTTTTAAATGTTTGTATTTTTTCCCGGATTATACCCTGGAGCCTGTTAATGTGCTGTTTGAAGTGCTGGCGCCTGGTACGCTGCCAATGTCTCCTGAGGCGGTTCCTCATTGAGATTAGGCCCAGGATTTCCTGGGGCAGGGCTGCACTGTGTTGTTGTGGCGTGCAGATTGGTATGGTGTTGGCTATTGCGTCCTGGACGGCGCCGGTGAGGGTTTCAACTGCCTCGTCAATTTGGACTGTCTCGTTAATCGCGTGGGTGGGTGGGATGCGACTGTCAAGCGTTTCCTTGAACTGGGTCCAATTCGCGCGCCTGTAGTCTAACATCCTGCGTTGTTCCATGTGCTGCAGTGTTTCTTCAATGTACAGTACAATGGGTTGGTGATTTGAGGGCAGATCGTTTTCAACAGCAACGTTGAGTGTCGTTGTTATGCCCTTGATGAAGGCCAAGTCTGACACGTCTGGCCTGTGTCCCCTCCGGTAGGGAATGTGCGTCGGTTCGGTCGGCGCTAGTGTGATGTAGTTTCGTCCTAGTGCGTGTTCGTATAGTTTCTTGCCGTTGGAGTTTCATATTCGTGAGTTCCAGTCCGGGTGTTTTGCGTTAAGATCTCCAGCGGCTATTACGCGCGGTGATATGTTGAGTATTGTGCTGATATCGCGTTTTATAATGTTTTCAGGGCTGTTGTATACTGACACCAGTGTAGTGTAGGCTCCGTTGAACTTGACCCTGACGGCGGTCGCCTCTAGTTTTTCAAGTTCAGGGAGTACTATTTTTGTGTGTTCTATGTCTTTGTATCTCCCCCCATGAACCATGGACCTTGCCGTTGGTGGGGAGGCTTGCGTGCCTCAGCGATACAGATGGCCGTACCATAGGTGCAACCACAACGGAGGGGTATCTGTTGAGAGGCCAGACAAACGTGTGGTTCCTGAAGAGGGGCAGCAGCCTTTTCAGTAGTTGCAGGGGCAACAGTCTGGATGATTGACTGATCTGGCCTTGCAACATTAACCAAAACGGCCTTGCTGTGCTGGTACTGCGAACGGCTGAAAGCAAGGGGAAACTACAGCCGTAATTTTTCCCGAGGACATGCAGCTTTACTGTATGATTAAATGATGATGGCATCCTCTTCGGTAAAATATTCCGGAGGTAAAATAGTCCCCCATTCGGATCTCCGGGCGGGGACTACTCAGGAGGATGTCGTTATCAGGAGAAAGAAAACTGGCATTCTACGGATCGGAGCGTGGAATGTCAGATCCCTTAATCGGGCAGGTAGGTTAGAAAATTTAAAAAGGGAAATGGATAGGTTAAAGTTAGATATAGTGGGAATTAGTGAGGTTCGGTGGCAGGAGGAACAAGACTTCTGGTCAGGTGACTACAGGGTTATAAACACACAATCAAATAGGGGTAATGCAGGAGTAGGTTTAATAATGAATAGGAAAATAGGAATGCGGGTAAGCTACTACAAACAGCATAGTGAACGCATTATTGTGGCCAAGATAGATACGAAGCCCACACCTACTACAGTAGTACAAGTTTATATGCCAACTAGCTCTGCAGATGATGAAGAAATTGAAGAAATGTACGATGAAATAAAAGAAATTATTCAGATAGTGAAGGGAGACGAAAATTTAATAGTAATGGGTGACTGGAATTCGAGTGTAGGAAAAGGGAGAGAAGGAAACATAGTAGGTGAATATGGATTGGGGCTAAGAAATGAAAGAGGAAGCCGCCTAGTAGAATTTTGCACAGAGCACAACTTAATCATAGCTAACACTTGGTTTAAGAATCATGAAAGAAGGTTGTATACGTGGAAGAATCCTGGAGATACTAAAAGGTATCAGATAGATTATATAATGGTAAGACAGAGATTTAGGAACCAGGTTTTAAGTTGTAAGACATTTCCAGGGGCAGATGTGGACTCTGACCACAATCTATTGGTTATGACCTGTAGATTAAAACTGAAGAAACTGCAAAAATGTGAGAAATTAAGGAGATGGGACCTGGATAAACTGAAAGAACCAGAGGTTGTAAAGAGTTTCAGAGAGAGCATAAGGGAACAATTGACAGGAATAGGGGAAAGAAATACAGTAGAAGAAGAATGGGTAGCTCTGAGGGATGTAGTAGTGAAGGCAGCAGAGGATAAAGTAGGTAAAAAGACGAGGGCTGCTAGAAATCCTTGGGTAACAGAAGAAATATTGAATTTAATTGATGAAAGGAGAAAATATAAAAATGCAGTAAATGAAGCAGGCAAAAAGGAATACAAACGTCTCAAAAATGAGATCGACAGGAAGTGCAAAATGGCTAAACAGGGATGGCTAGAGGACAAATGTAAGGATGTAGAAGCTTATCTCACTAGGGGTAAGATAGATACTGCCTACAGGAAAATTAAAGAGACCTTTGGAGAGAAGAGAACCACGTGTATGAATATCAAGAGCTCAGATGGAAACCCAGTTGTAAGCAAAGAAGGGAAGGCAGAAAGGTGGAAGGACTATATAGAAGGTTTATACAAGGGCGATGTACTTGAGGACAATATTATGGAAATAGAAGAGGATGTAGATGAAGACGAAATGGGAGATACGATACTGCGTGAAGAGTTTGACAGAGCACTGAAAGACCTGAGTCGAAACAAGGCCCCCGGAGTAGACAACATTCCATTAGAACTACTGACGGCCTTGGGAGAGCCAGTCATGACAAAACTCTACCAGCTGGTGAGCAAGATGTATGAGACAGGCGAAATACCCTCAGACTTCAAGAAGAATATAATAATTCCAATCCCAAAGAAAGCAGGTGCTGACAGATGTGAAAATTACCGAACTATCAGTTTAATAAGCCACGGCTGCAAAATACTAACGCGAATTCTTTACAGACGAATGGAAAAACTAGTAGATGCAGACCTCGGGGAGGATCAGTTTGGATTCCGTCGAAATGTTGGAACACGTGAGGCAATACTGACCTTACGACTTATCTTAGAAGAAAGATTAAGAAAAGGCAAACCTACGTTTCTAGCATTTGTAGACTTAGAGAAAGCTTTTGACAATGTTGACTGGAATACTCTTTTTCAAATTCTAAAGGTGGCAGGGGTAATATACAGGGAGCGAAAGGCTATTTATAATTTGTACAGAAACCAGATGGCAGTAATAAGAGTCGAGGGGCATGAAAGGGAAGCAGTGGTTGGGAAAGGAGTGAGACAGGGTTGTAGCCTCTCCCCGATGTTATTCAATCTGTATATTGAGCAAGCAGTAAAGGAAACAAAAGAAAAATTTGGAGTAGGTATTAAAATTCATGGAGACGAAGTAAAAACTTTGAGATTCGCCGATGACATTGTAATTCTGTCAGAGACGGCAAAGGACTTGGAAGAGCAGTTGAACGGAATGGACAGTGTCTTGAAAGGAGGATATAAGATGAACATTAACAAAAGCAAAACGAGGATAATGGAATGTAGTCAAATTAAATCGGGTGATGCTGAGGGAATTAGATTAGGAAATGAGACACTTCAAGTAGTAAAGGAGTTTTGCTATTTAGGAAGTAAAATAACTGATGATGGTCGAAGTAGAGAGGATATAAAATGTAGACTGGCAATGGCAAGGAAAGCGTTTCTGAAGAAGAGAAATTTGTTAACATCGAATATAGATTTATGTATCAGGAAGTCGTTTCTGAAAGTATTTGTTTGGAGTGTAGCCATGTATGGAAGTGAAACATGGACGATAACTAGTTTGGACAAGAAGAGAATAGAAGCTTTCGAAATGTGGTGCTACAGAAGAATACTGAAGATAAGGTGGATAGATCACGTAACTAATTGAGGAGGTATTGAATAGGATTGGGGAGAAGAGAAGTTTGTGGCACAACTTGACTAGAAGAAGGGATCGGTTGGTAGGACATGTTTTGAGGCATCAAGGGATCACAAATTTAGCATTGGAGGGCAGCGTGGAGGGTAAAAATCGTAGAGGGAGACCGAGAGATGAGTACACTAAGCAAATTCAGAAGGATGTAGGTTGCAGTAGGTACTGGGAGATGAAGCAGCTTGCACAGGATAGAGTAGCATGGAGAGCTGCATCAAACCAGTCTCAGGACTGAAGAAAACAACAACAACAACAATGTCTTTGTATATGATGATGGCTGTTCCGCCATGACCAGAGCCGTCCGGTCGGTCGGTGCGATAGACGCAGTAGCCGGTGAAGTTTAGTTGGTTGCGTGGTTTGAGCTTAGTTTCGCTCAGTAGTGCGATAAGGATACCCCTACGCTCCATGAGCGTGGCAAGTTCCGCCTTTTTGTTGTTGATCCCGTCTGCATTCCAGAACAGGATCCGTGTTAGTGTTCGGTTGTTTGCGTTGGGGGCGGGATGTGGCGTGATATCCATGTATGGGTGTAAACAGTGTGGTGAATGCTGTTTTTATGGCGGCCTAGTACTGCCCAGGTTGAGCAGAAATGAGCTCTGTGAGGAGTGTGGCGACGGCCGTCATGATCTTGTTAAAGATCTGAGCGGTCGTGTGATCGGGGAATATTGTTTCCAATAAACCCTCAAATGTTGTGTTGGTGTTGTGTGTGTCGGCCTGTGGCTCAGTTGTGGTGTTGGCGGCCGCTGGTGCGGGTGTTGGCGTTATGTGTGGGCTGGCGCTTGTGTTGCTGTTATGTGTAACATTTTGAGGGGCCTGTGTGTCAAATGTGGTGGGGGGTGACATGGTGTGTGTGCTGCAGTTGCTGGCTTGCTGACTGTGTGTCTGTGTGTCATTGTTATGTTGTCGCTGGGTGTTTTGTTGTGGTGCACGTGTGTTCCCGTTCCTGTTTCCGCGTGTACGCCTACGCCTTCTCTGGGCTTTGGGTTCTGGGGTTCTTTGTGTGTGTGTGTTTACCTGTGTGTCACGTGTGGGTTCGCAGGCAGTGTCTTCAGGGGGCGGGGTTGTGTTGTTTTTGGGGTCTGGTGTTGGTACCGGTGTGGTTGCAGTGTCGTGTGTTGCCTGAGACGACTGTGTTTTGTCGCAGCGGTTATTTGAGGTGCGTGTGCTGGGCGCAGAGGTTCCGCGGCCTGCTCCGCTCCTCCAGGGCGTGTAGCCATGGCGAACGACACTCCGTTCCTTACGGGGTTAGGTGCGGGCCGTGGACGTGTCATGACGTTGGGTGGCTTTGAATTTTCATTTTTCCGCCTCTGCGCCTCTCTGTATACGTTGCAGCCCCTGTAGTTGGCCGCATGGCCTTGGCCGCAGTTGGCGCAACGGCGTATGTTTTCCTGTATGTGTGTACATGCGTTGGATGCGTGTTTGCCAGCGCATCCGCGTCACCGGGGTACCAGGCCGCAGCGGTGGGCCGAATGACCGAACCGCTGGCGGTTGTTACATTGTTGCGGGACCTGTGGCGGTTCGTATATCTCTACCCTTACTTCATCCGCAGAAGGCTTCTTATCTGCAGAAGGCCGCGGGAGGCGGCCGTGTCGGCCATCTCGACCAGGTAATGTGGTAGACGGTGGTGAGAGCAGAAGCCTGTCATCCTGGAAGCACTTTTGCAGTCAAAACCTGGGAAGTTGAGCGCCGCTTGTACTGTGTTGTTTGGGGTGTTGGGATCCACTCCCTTTACCACGAACTGCTGTTTCCGTTCTTCTGCGGTCCTGTACGTGTAATGTTCGATCCCCTTTTCTTTGAGGAAGATAAGGAGATCTTTGTATTCGTTGCTAGTAGATACGTACAGTGAGACCCTATCCCCAGAGTACTTCGTGTGTAGCGTGCAAGGTGAGTGCCTTTCCGCAAATGTTGTGTTGAGGACGCTGAGGTCCCCGTAGTTCTGTATTACGACTGGGGGAAAACCAGTCTTCTGCTGTGCGGCGTAGCTGCTGTTGGTTCTTGTGTGGTGTTGCTGACCGTAGGTCGGGTCGTGACTGTTGTTGTGTTGGTGTTCCTGACCGGAAGTGCGGGTGTTGGTGTAGGTAGCAGCGCCTTTCGGCTACCTTGCGAGTGTCGAGTGTGGTTTCTCGCTTGTTTGTGTAGTGATTTTCTGTTTGCGCGTGGGCCCTCCACCTGCCAGGGCCCAGTGTAGTATTGTTCGGTGTCAGCATCTGCAGCTGCTGGCTCCGCCGTTGGAGTCAGCTGCCGCAGTGGGATAGTCGTGCAAGAGTCACCAGTTGCAGGCGAATGTAATATTATATGGAGTGTGCTTGTCCGCGTGGGGGAATCACTTGGGCCGCAGAGGTCGGTTATCAGCCGACGCTGGCTCAGCAGTTCCTGCGCTTGCGCAGCGATCTGCCGGTCCTTTTCGGCCAACACATCCTCAACGGCGGCAAGTGGGACGCTGACGTCGACGGGGACAGCCGACTCCAGCGCCTCTTTAGCTGCAGCCTTGCTGCGGGTTAGGGCGGGGGAAACACCGGCGGAATCTGCCATCTTCGTGCTTAGGAGCTTTATTGGGCTTGGGTGAGCACGACAATTATGCTTTTTCTGACAAGAAAAGGCTATAAGTAGGTCCTACAGAAGAGGGGGGAGTGTCCTACGGCCTAGCGTGC
The DNA here is from genome assembly GCF_023897955.1 of Schistocerca gregaria. Classification (NCBI taxonomy): domain Eukaryota; kingdom Metazoa; phylum Arthropoda; class Insecta; order Orthoptera; family Acrididae; genus Schistocerca; species Schistocerca gregaria. Next base: position 773,159,672 of record NC_064920.1, read on the forward strand.
GCCGTTGGTGCAGTGGCGCGGCACTAAAGGAGGTGCGGAGGAAGAGAAGTGGCCTACAGTACGCGGGGTGGTCCGACGTGAACGGGCCCCTGGCACTGATCAACCCTAACACAGAACGAGATAGTCTCGCTAGGTTTGTAACCGAGGTTACGAGTTACTGCGAGCTTCTCCGCGAGCTACGCGGCTTTTCGACGAAAGAGAGCAAGCTCAACCTTCCGCCGATCCACCGAGCGCTACTGGCGCTTCGAAAGGGAACTCTCTGTTGAGCAGAGCGGTCAGCGAGGCCTAAGCGCCAATAGCTACCGTTGCACCGGCCATCACCGGCTGAGAGCTCCTTCCGCAGCGACGGCAGGAGCGCTGCTCTGTCACGGGCTGCCTGGCGGCCGATCCATCGCCTCGGGTAGTTGACGTTCAAGTAGTTACGGACAGATAAGTGCCAATGTGGTGGCGCTCCATACTGCTGAAATATGAATTGTTGTGCTTCTTGTTCGAGCTGAGGGAACAGCCAATTCTCTAACATCTCCAGATACTGTAGTCCAGTTACAGTAGCACCTTCGAAGAAAAAGGGACCAAAAACTTTATTGGCTGAAATGGCACAGAAAACGTTCACCTTAGGCGAGTCACGTTCATACTGAGTTGTTTCCCGCGGATTCTCAGTGCCCCATATACAGACATTGTGACGGTTGACTTTCCCGTTAGTGTGGAAAGTTGCTTCATCACTAAACACAATGTTTGAAACGAAAGATTCATCTGTTTCCATTTGAGCAAGGATAAAATCACAGAAATCGATTCTTTTAGTCTTATCAGCTGCAGACAGTGCTTGAACCAATTTCAGACGATAAGGTTTCATAACTAACCTTTTTCGTGGGACTCTCCATACAGTTGATTGTGGAATTTGCAGCTCTCTGCTAGCTCTGCGAGTCGATTTTCCTGGGCTGCGAACAAATGCTTGCTGGATGCGTGCTACATTTTCATCACTCGTTCTCGGCCGTCCAGAACTTTTCCCTTTGCACAAACACCCATTCTCTGTAAACTGTTTATACCAACGTTTAATACACCACCTATTAGGAGGTTCAACACCATACTTCGTTCGAAATGCACGCTGAACAACTGTCGTCGATTCACTTGTGCCGTACTCAATAACACAAAAACCTTTCTGTTGAGCGGTCGCCATCTTAGCTTCAACTGACGCTGACCCCTAGTCAACAGCGCCTCAAGCGAACAATGTACAACTAAATGAAATTTCATAGCTCCCTTAATTCGCCGACAGATAGTGCTTAGCTCTGCCTTTTGTCGTTGCAGAGTTTTAAATTCCTAAAGTTGTGGTATTCTTTTTGAATCACCCTGTATGATTGCCCTTTTCTGTTTCATGCATTTTTTTTCAAACATTCGGAGTACTAATCTTGCAGATCAAAGGAGAAGGTGAGCCAGTTGTCTATGAAAGACGGAACTATATTTTTGGACGGGGAAAATTTTGTACGAGGCGGTGCAATAGTGTAAAGAAAAGGTAAGCGGTGCCAGCACAGCTAGCCCACATTCATGTGTTAGACAGCTTTCTTGAATTTTTCTTGAATAACTCTTGGCTCATTTTGGATTCTAAGTGATCAACTTTACTATCTGGAACTCTGTTTTAGTACATTATTGTACAGGAGTTGTCAAACATGGCTGCTAATGGGCTGCGCATTGGCAAGATGGAGATTTAGCCGCTCTTCTGTTACTTAAGTGAGCATCCATCTTGTCTGTCTGTATAAATCAATAATCGTTGCAGCTCATAGTTATTGAAAGTATGAACTCAAACCTTGTGAATAATTCGGTGTTTAAGAATTACAAAATTCTGTGAGATTATAATTATGACAAAATGGAAGTGGAACCCGATACTGAAAAATAAGTCCATGTCGACGGCGGCAACATTATCGATCCGACGATAGAAAAAAACAGCTTCTGATACTGACACTTCAGAATCCCAGGTGGATAACGTTAGCGATTTGCCCGAGGAGGCTCACTTACAACCACAAGCTTGTGCGGAAGTTCCACCGACGAGACAACCTTTCGCATAGTATGATTATTTATTTGAAAAATTGATTCAGCTAACGACTTCTCGGGATGCTGAACTAAAGACTGAATCAACTTCTCGAGATACGAAAAGAAAAAATGAATTATCAAATAAAATTGATGATATCACAGCTGCAAGGTTAACTTTTCGCGATTTTGAACTAAAGAATAAACTGAATGAAAATGTTGCCCGCGTCGCAAAAGAACCGTCCATTAGGATGGACAAAAAGTTTGACGATGTAGTTAAAGACATAAATAATCAGATTACCACCATTTTAGATTATGTGAAAAATGGAATATCAGGTCCTACAGAAGCCAGTTGTCTGAGTATGTCAAGGAATTAATAAGTATTCAGACGGTATCAGAAACTAATTAAAATTGACGCAACAAAAAAAAATATTCAAATGGCTCTGAGCACTATGGGACTTAACTTCTGTGGTCATCAGTCCCCTAGAACTTAGAACTACTTAAACCTAACTAACCTAATAACTTCACACACATCCATTCCCGAGGCAGGATTCGAACCTGCGACCGTAGCAGTCCCGCGGTTCCGGACTGCTCGCCTAGAACCACTAGACCACCGCGGCCGGCTGACGCAACAATTCGTCACTTGAGCAAGAACAGAGAGTAAACCAAATCCTGTCTGTCAGGGTGAACAATTTAGCAAAACATTTAACGAGTGGATTTCAGAGAGAAATACTGACATTTTTAAAATATCCGAAAGGAAATTCCTGCTGCGGTACAATACGTAGGTGCGGAGGTCCTACCTCAATCAGCGAGACAATAGGATATGAGCCCGGGCAGATAACACAGATATCAACTCGTGACTTACCTTACTGGTATGTCTGTGACCTGAAACAGGAACTTGATATGATGAAAAACTCACCGGCACATGCGAATGAAAAGTATGGTAACACTAGTCTACACGATCAGTCTACTCCACGACATCAAAGGCCTATTAGCCCGTGCCCGGAATGTTTGTATGACTCGGTGGGGGCGGGACCCACCTTAACAGCCGTGCTTTTAGAGGAGAGTTTGCTCAACCACCGTCAGTATCAGGTTTACACACCTGAGAAAAAGTACCCACACCTCGTCATTTTCATTCGAAGTTTTGAGGATCCTACATAAAACTGGTAGCGAGTGACAAAAATACAGTCTGCAGTAGAGAAGGGCAAATTTGTTCATCCTTGGGAACTAGATCACTAGTGATCGTTCTTTTTTGGGAACCGTTCACTTTTACTGGTTCACCGTTCACTATGTTTGGTATGTGGTTCTCACGAAAAACTGAAAATTAGTAGCGTTGGTGACTGAAAATGGAAGGCGCCAAGAGAGGGTACTTGCCTCCCCCCTGGAGTACAGAGTTTTTATTCATAACAGCATTCTCAAACACTTAATTTTCGTGATTCTGAAAAGCATCTCGTTTAGCCAACTGTAGCGTTATGTGGCTGATCGCAGTGAAGTAATATAAGGTGGCGCACGAAAAACCGGCCCCGAGTAGAGAGTGCTTGCCAATTACGCACGATTTGTTGACCGCTACGAGCAAAATAGATAAGTATGTAATAATTAGACAATGAAAAATAACAAATAAGCGAATGCAAACAACTTCGAAACAAAAGATGATAATTGGTAAGCGACAATTAGCAGCTAGTACTCGTGGCCGATTTTTCGTGCGCCACCCTGTACCACTGAAATAATATTGTAGGAGTTATCATATTATCTTTACAAAATGTGACACCATACATTCGATTAGGAAGCGCGGGCTTCATTCGGTTGTAAGTCGGTCTGCCTTCGATGACAATGAACATGCTCTTTTACCTTGGATTAAAAAAAATACTAGTGTGTGCCGCGCCGACGTCCTTTGCATGTGTAATATCAAAAAATTTTGCCTTTTTACAAGTATTTCTTCTGTTGTTTAGCGAAATAGCGAAGTAAGCTGATACGCCGTTTTCTTACCTGAAAAAGATGTATGTATTACATACCACGTAATTTTTATGTAATTTACATAATTATAAAACACATTTTAATTACCGGTCGTGGACGCTGAATAGAATACGAAAAGAACCAGAGATTCACTGATCAAAAAATGTTTGAAACAGATCTAGAATGAGCGTGCGAAGCGAACGGAACGAACAAACACTCGATACTGAACTATAAGCAGTCGGCAGTCGAACTGAGACGAGTGGCCACGCGAAGAAGGACGAGTCCGGCCGAGCGAGAACGAGACCGAGGCAGACGGGAAAGGGGCCGAGGCTGGAACGAGACCGGCCGACGTGCCGTTCGGGAACGAGACCGACCGTTTCCCGTTCCCGGTAACTACAAGTAGAAAGCAGCGACTGAAGCCACCTTGGTGAACCGCTCCTTTGGACCCGTTAGTTCGCGAACGACCCATCTCTAGTGTGCAGTATCCTACATGCAAGAGGGATCCGCGTTGTGGGCAGCAGAAGCTTCTGAAACCTGTTCAGTTTTTGATCAATATGAACTGGCTTTTCTTGCGGAGAATTAGTCAGAGCATGTCGAAGCTCGCTTACGACGTGAAGTGTCCAGCCCTGAGACATACAACCAGAAACTCCTATACATATGTTCTTCCTTAATAGTCTCTGTCTATTTTGTGACACCTTAGTGGAAATTTATCGATGATCAGCGATACTGAAATGGCCTGTTGCTGAAAAAGAACAGAGTATGGGAAATTTTTTTCTTGTTTCTGTATAAAAGCGCGAGCTCAGTCACTCTTATTTTGTCTTATTCTGGTAGCCTGTCGTAGCGAGCAAATATCCTGTTAAGCTGTGTTTAAATTATGTTTGCTGGCAAAAAGTAATTGAATACGGTGTCTGTTTAGAACTTTTGTATTTATTTTAAATCAACCTCCTAGTGTGGGTAAATACGTTATTTACTGATATTGTGTAAGTTGTTACAGGTCATTGTGAAGAGATGCATTGACGGAACGCGTATTGCATACAGTCATTAGTTAGTCTTTACTCGTAGAAATAAGCGACCCTGAGATTAAAGGCCGATCATTTTAATGTACTGTATCTTGCATTCATTTCATGCAAGAGATATGCGAATGATTCGATCATTCGTATCCGAACAATGTCGCTGTCCGTCTTTGTCCAAGTCAGACACCGGCCCCTGTTTAATAATTAGATGGTCTGCCGTCTTACAATGATGTGTTGTTCCCCTGTGGAACAATGTATAAGCAAAAAGTAAAAGTAAAGTAAAAAGACAGGTGCAGCGCGTAATATTCCGACACTGTACTCCGACTGTCTGCATAATGGAAGGTATCTCACAACCTCACTGGGTACCGGACTAAGCGAATTGGTGTGATTTTACATGACGTCCGGTGTGGATATACCCTGAAATTGACGTGACGTGACGTGACGGTCCGTTGACGTAAAGTGCGAATCTGCCTCATAGCAAGATTTGGCCTATGACGTTTTCTTAGCAGCCATTTACTGACTTCTGAAATCGCAAGCAAGTGAATCGCAAGTAACAGTATGGCAATGTTTTCCATAAAGGATACAGAAAACGCGTGTTGAAATGAAAATCTAGGTTTCATCTGTAATGAAAATCCATACTTTGCCTGTAATGACGAAATGTTTTATCCGCTTGAGCTAAGGAATGTTCTTTCCGATAATATGTGTAGATTCCATGACTATTTTACCTTTCAGCGAAATGTTCCAAAATTCATGGTGGTATAGGCAAAACATAATTTCCGAGAAGCAATAAAATAAGCGCAATAACTTATGTTCTGAAGGTTCGCAAGAGTTGGAAACAACAGAGCGGTAGTTCATCAAATTTCCAGATGACAGAACATAATAACATGAAAGAAAAATCTGTTGTCCCAGTCTCCAGAGTCCTCAGTTTTCATTACCGAAGTGATGACCACAGGCAAGACAATCAAGCGTTCTGAATCTATAAGGAAAAATGAAAGATAAGATATTATAAAACTAAAAACCCGCCTCGAATGCGAAAAAAGCACCTAGTGTTAAGTGTTAATCCAGGTTTCGGTGTAGATAACTACACCTTCTTCAGAGCAACAACAAAATCCACAAGTGCCTACGAAGACCTTTGTCAATGATTAAGAGAACACCATAGCTATACATTTATAAACGAAAAAGAAAAGAAAAACACAAACAGTACATATGTACAAAGTCATAACCACTACCTAACTTAATGGTGTACGCTCCACCTTGCACTGGCCTATGTTCGATGGGTCATGACCCGCCATCAAGTTGTATTTATCTACGCCGAAACCTGGGTTAACACTTAACACTAGGTGTTTTTTTCGCAATCGAGGCGGTTTAGTTTTTTAATGTATTAACCAACGATTGCCGACGCGATGCGATGTTGAAGGTTCTGAAAGATAAGGCTTAACGTTAGACGAGGATGCTGTCATTAAAGGCAGAGCTCCAGGTTTAGCTAGAGCTCTGCCATTAACAGCAACCTCGTCTAACGTTAAGTTTCAACTTTCATTTTTCCTTATAGATTCGCAATGCTTGATTGTCTTGTCTGCGGTCATCACCTCTGTAATGAAATGATGACCACAGCTAGAATCAGACAGCAAGCTGATTCTTGCCGTTTTTAAAGAACCGTCTCGGTAGTCACGTGGTGCAATTTATGTAACCTCACTCCTTTGGCATGAGAGTGTATTGACTTAAACACGACACCAATCTACGCATAACTGTTTCTGCTAAATACCCTCCCACATACGCAAACAAAAATGGTTCATTATATACTTCTGCGTACAGTTTTAGATATTGCACTTAATAATTGAGGCTCTGCAAAAAGTCTGGCCGGGCTCGTGACCTCTGACCCATGCAACGAGTCCAGGGCTGTGGTGCCATGACGTCATAAAGTCGGCGCCTCGCGGTGAATCACAGAACTGCCCTTCCGGCGGCTGTCGTCTCGCGATACGTCACCACACGGTGACCTTCGCCGTGCTTGCCTCCACTGACAGATTACAGGCCTTCCAAGAAATGGGGTCTCATGTTCAAAAAACAACAGGAAGCCTTCTTGTAAAAGGATTCTGCACCCTCTGTAGCCGAGAAAAACGAGGCAATGGAAAGCAAACAGAGGAATTAATATTGCTGTGAAATGAAACAAAAACTTAGGTAGGAAGCAATCTAATAGTAATTCTACTCTCAATCTATCGTATTCTGTGACCTGTAGCAGAAGATGTTCACTGCAATAATAGTGTAATAAGGCGTTTCCGTCTACTTTATTACCAAAAGCTGACAAGCAGCTTTTTCCTTGACATTTTGCGAAGTTTCAACAATGTCGTCTGATACAAGGTTTGAGAACGTCAGCAAAAACCATGCATTTATTAAAGACATTTCAAATCTGTATTTGTAACGACTGAAACTCTGTGTTTATTTTAGCAAATACCTCCGTTTTATTAATTTCAAACATCATCAGCGACTAGAATTAAGTATATTTATAACATTATCTTACTTCCAGAAACAGAAACAGTCCATTTCAAAATATATTTAAGTGTGATTTTTTACATACTGTATTTTTGCGTGATTTCGGATTACATCTGAATCGTCGTCTTCATGTTTGATACTGAAAATTCTGGCCTAATTCGCTTTGGCTTGCAGCATGACACTTTTCTTGACGTGAAACACGACACAGTCGTCAACAAACATCCCTGCCAAACGCAGTGTGTCGTTTTGGATCGGAAGAGATTCTCGCCGGCTTCCAGCGGCTAAAAGAAATGGTAAAGGCTGCAGCCTTGCTTTCGAGAGCAGAGCTCACCATTTTCAGCATATTTGACAGGTTCAAATGGCTCTAAGCACTATGGGACTTAACATCTGCGGTCATCAGTCCCCTAGAGCTTAGAACTACATAAACCTAACTAACCGAAGGACATCACATACATCCATGCCCGAGGCAATATTTGAACCTATGACCGTAACAGCAGTGCCTAGAACCGATAGGTCACAGCGGCCGGCCATACTTGACACGACCGATATCAGACCTCTAGTTAAGAGCCGAGTAGACTGTCTGAATGAGAGGCTCAGACAGTTCTGCGATCATCTAGGGTGCAGATTCCTCGGCTTGTGCCATAGGGTGGTTGCATTTGGGATTCCGCTGAATAGTTCAGGACTCTACTACACATAGAAGGCGGCTACACAGATTAGCAGGGTCTGTGTGGCGTGGACTGGGCGGTTTTTTAGCTTAGGGGGTCTCGGGGAAACACAAAAATGGTTCAGTCTCAAAGGGTACAGGTCGAACGAGGAAGAACGTAGATCCAGGAACCATCTCTATAACAGTTGTAAACCGTCGTAGTTTTGTTGGGGAAGTACCAGAGCTCCAAGTGCTAATAGAAAACACTGATTCTAAAATCATTGTAGGAAAATGAAAGCTGGCTAAAACGGGAGATAAATTCAGCCGAAACTTTTGCGAACAATCTAACGGTCTTCAAAAAGAATAGGAATACCACATTTGGCGGCGACGTGTTTGTTGCTGTTGGAAGTAGTTTATATCGTAGCGAAATGAAAGTGGATAGTTCCTGTGAGCTAGTATGGGCAGAGGTCATTCTTGGCAACCGGAATAAAATAATAATTGGATCGTTTTACCGACCGTCCAACTCATACAAGTGCCTAAAGGTTCAACGAAAACTTGAGTCTAATTTCAAACACGCAGCTGACTCATACCGTTATAGTTGGTGGTGACTTCAATTTACCTTCGGTATGTTAGCAAATTGGCGTGTTTAAATCCGGAGGTACGCATAAAACATCATCCGAGATTGAAACTTCCTGGCAGATTATAACTGTGTGCCGGACCGAAACTCGAACTCGGGACCTTTTGCGGGCAAGTGCTCTACCAACTGAGCTACCCAAGCATGACTCACGCCCCGTCCTCACAGCTTTACTTCTGCCAGTACCTCGTCTCCTACCTTCCAAACCTTACAGAAGGTTATAGGTATCATAGCTTCGTTAATGAGTGGTATTGTACTGCATGGCTTCCAATTTAGAATTAAGCTCTTAATTAAGCTCGGTTTGTCATTTTTGACAGTTTTAGGCGTACGGTTGATTAGTAAGGTCCGACACTTTGAAACTTCTTTCTTAAAAATTTTACTTAAACTGCTGAGTGAAACTGAATGCAAGTGAACCTACTTTCCCTTTACTTTTTCTTATCATGTCAACACTGACCCACAATATTCTAGCGCAACGCAATCTGACTGCCCAAAAGAAAAGTATAACCTGACTTCAAAAAATTAATTCAAAGGAATGGCCCTGACTAAAAATAAACCTTAGCAATAACCTATGCATTTCGTTAAGTGCTTACCGCACAAAAATCTTCATTGCGCGAGCTACTGAAACACAGAGAGCGTCAATACTGCCAGCTAAATAACAGATTATAACTACTAAAGCCACTAACTACTAATAGGCATGTTGTTAGCAAAGGCAAAATTTTGTTGCAAACCAAATAATGTATGTTTTACCTTAATAATTCGACATCCAGTTCAGACACAAATCTAAATCTTTAGTGACATCCAGTACAAAGGTATATAAGCATGAATAACTTTCAGTCTCCAACACTTCAGACCTTTACCCTCCACCAATGCTAACTTCTGACCTCTAACACCCATCACTGCTGCCTGTTCACCTCCAACTGTCCAACAGTACTTCCATCACTGCTTGGGACTAACTTCCAGCTGCCCAACACTACTGGCGATTAACTTCCAACAACGAGTTCAACCAGCCACAGAGTCTCTCACAAAGAAGGCGCAATCAGAGATCCAGTGCAAAGCGCTACACAGCGCTGCCAACACAGAAGCAGCCTACTTACAACTTATGTCTAGCGCTGATAAGACCAATCCCTCCTTGTCAGGTTGGCAGGGTCAACGTTTCAAAGGTTACTTTGAAAATGTGGCCTCTTAGAATATACTAACAGAACGCCTTCTATATGCTGTCTCCTAGATGATTTGAGACTGGTAGGATTTGGCCTAGGTAGTACATTCTGCACGCTATAGGTATTCTGCCTGTGTATACACTTTGCAGGAGACCTAATTCCCTGTCAGAATAAATGCGTGTTGTGACTCTGATCTTGTGCGGCATGTCTGTCCAGTTTTTTGTCGCTATCACGTCTGGTACTTGTAAGGTGTCAGGCAAATCCAACACCTTCCATGAAAACCCTGACAAGATAAGCAAATCCAGTAGTATGTCACATAGCTCCGAATAAATCGTGACATTAAATTAACCAAATTAATACGAGTAACGAGTGAGCAAATGGAATACCACAGACTAATGCCTAAATGCATGTCATACCTTCCCACCGTGAGACAGACGCAGTTCCGAGGGGAGAAACGAGAGAAGAAGCCGAGAGCAGAACCGTGTTAAGCTGGAAGGCCCTACGATAAAAGGCGGACACCCACGTCGCCAGCTAACCGCTAAGACCACCCCCAGCCCACGTTAAAAGCTGGAGAACTCCAGAAGAACAGTATAGATCTTACAGTAACACAAAAAGGGCCACCCCAACCGCATGTTTTAGCGTGAGACTTTTTCGCGTCTCTGTTACGTCAGGACCACCCCCCAGCCCATGTTAAAAGATAGAGCCCTCCAGAAGAACAGTATAGATCTTATGCTAACATTAAAAGGACCACACCAGCTGCAAGTTCTAGCGTGAGACTTTTTCGCATCTCTGTTACGTTGCAAACTTTAAAAACATTGCCCCACCACGAAAAGTCTAACGTTTCTCATTGGATAGAGAGAATTTTTGTAGGCGGATCTTAAGTTTAACATTGAGACCCTGATTGGTCAGATGAAAACACAGCCAGATAGTTTTTTTAAACCAACCTCGATAAATTGTAGTAAGGAGAAGTTAGGAGAGAGTTGCTTCCGAGACGGCGAGGTGAGCGGAACTGTGCTGCCCGCCGCCCCCTGACGAACACCGACAAGGTAATGAACGCACGCGATGCCGCATAACAGCGCATAAAGCTTCACTCAGAACTGCAGAAGTCTCATCTGTTACACCCCCTTTTTGCATAATACTAGTGTCGATCGTCAATTAAAGCTCATGGTGTTCACATTTGCCACTTGAAGTAAAAATCTGAAACACGATGATTTTTCTGTTATATAGTTATTGAGAAGCCACATCAGCCACTGTAATTTACGACATGTTAGATAAATAATTAAAGATAATTGAGGGTCACTGTAGACCATTTTGATAGTTTTCTCTTTTGTGAAACATAATTTAAACCTAGATTATAGATGTGATATGGCATAGGTCATCCTTCGATCCATTGTAGAATCTGGAAACCTATTCAGGGAATATTCGTTCACATTTTTGTTGAACGCAGTTGGTTTTTACCATCCTGTACTAAAACACTTCCTTTTGTCAATAGTGCTATTTATAAACAATGTTTTGTGAGTAGAATACAATTTCCAATGGTAAACTTAACTGCTTTTTCGACGTTATTTTACAAGCTAACTATAAATAGGAAAGCCTTGAACCCCTTCCACTAAATTTAGTTAGTATTAAGATTCTTTTACAGGGAGTGCAGTGGAGCTGACGCTGAAATCATTAAGTATTTGGTTATATCATCGCTAGTCTCACTGAACTCTTCTGAACTCTACATGTCATGTGTGGTCTGGCGTCTCCTTACCAGCAACAGGTCCTAGGTTCAAACTATTCAATTCCCTAAACAACACGCTCAGAGCGTCGTTGCACGAAAGTGGTAGGGAGACACGATATATAACAAACAGACACCACGCAGAATGTTAGAGTCATCCAGATGAGTGCGAAAAGGAATCCGTTAAAGTTCAGTTACATGATAAATCAATCAAACTAAATACCGTAAATTCAACTAAAAACCTAAGAATTACAGTTACGATCAACTTAAACTGGAAAGAACACATAAAAAAAGTTGTGGGGGACGCCAACCAAAGGCTGCATTTTACTGGCAAAACGCTTAGAAAATGTAACGGATCTAGTGAAGAGATTGCCTACACTACGCTTGCCCGTCCTCTTTTGTAGTACTGCTGAGCTGTCTGAGAGCCTTACCAGATAGGATTAACAGAGTACATCGAGAATGTTCAAAGAATAGTAGCACATTTGGTGTTTTCTATAAATAGGAGAGAGAGATTGTCACGGTCATGCTACAGGCTTTGGCTGGGCATCATTAAAACAAAGGCGTTTCTTGTTGCAGCGAGACTTTTCACGAAATTTCAGTCACCAGTTGTCTCCTCCGAATGCGAAAACATTTTATTTCAGCCGTTTACATAGGGAGAAATGATCATCAAAATGAAAGAAGGGGAAACAAAACTAGCACGGAAAGATATAGGTGTTCATTTTTTCCAGGCTCTGTTCAAGAGTGGATTAATAAAGACTTATTGTGAAGATGGTTCGATGAACCCTCTGCCAGGCACTTAAATGTGATTTGCAGAGTATCTATGTAAATGTAGATATAGAGCCAAAGAAGAATTGTAAATGTTGTTCATTCCAGGTTACTGATGATGTTTTAAACGACTAAAATAAAATTTATGATAGTAAGATAAATTGATTTTTAGATGTTGCAAAGACAGATTTGAAATACTTTTAATAACTAAAAGCAGCTACGGATTCTACGTCTCACTAATGGTGAAAACATATATTGCCGTGAAATTCATGAAATAGTTGTGCATTTCCTATCCATTCCAGCTGCTGAAGCACGGACTGAGAGCCTGTTTTATAAATTTGAGGACTCATTGCCTTCCTTATTGTTTAAAGAGCAAGATCAATACTGAAAATGGAAGGAATCTGTTTTTTCTTACCTTCTTTCACCTTCTCTCAGAACCTTCAATCATCTACGGATTAAAACTCAACAAGGGTCTGCCTCTGTCGGCTTATGGGAACTAGACCGTTGTCGAACTGTCGCAATAAGTTCTTTGATACGAGAGTGATACGATAGTAAACATTTTTGTTTTGCGGGGCCGGTTCTGTCCAGATCTCCCGCCATTCAGAACCAAATAGTGTTATTATCTAGCAAGCAAAGCTGATTCATTCGTTAATTTCATTGTATCTAATCAGTCATATTGCAATCAAATCTTTAATCAATCGAATATTCTAAAATTTGTCAAATGGAACATCCAGGCATCACATTCATTTTTACTTCAGAACGTTCAGTCCACACAGTGTAAGAGAAGCAGAATCTTTGCACATCCACGCACCGTCTTCACGTTATCTACCTATGTCAGCACATCGCGCCACTATTGCGAAGGTTATACGCAGTCTGATTAAACGTATTTGCATAATTATCAGTGGACGGTGATATGGGATGACGACCCTTCGCCTCCATGACGACTTGAGCTCTTCTGCGGATATCTTCAATGAGGTGTCTGAATGTCTGTGAGGGAATGGCGCGCTATTTTTCGCCAGAAACCGAAAACAGAGAAAACAGTGATTTGGACGCTGGAGTCTGGAGCGAAGACGATACTCTAACTCATCCCAGAGGTATTCCACGACGCCACTTCATTTTAGGAATGTTACCGTCCACAAATCATTGCCTCACAGAGGGTACTTCACGACAGGGCCCTTTGGCGTGTTGATGCTATCAATCAAAGTGTCCGAAATGTTCTTCTGCTGTATGCAGCACACAATACTATAAAATGCGTTCACATGCTGCACATTTTCTTAGGGGCAATAAGGAGACCATACTCTAACCACGAAAAACACGCTCATACCATAATACCACTTCCTCCGTACCTCACTGTTCCAATTACAATATTAGCGCCTCGAATTCCAATGTCCTCTACCGATTTCGTCCAATTACGTACTGCGGAGAGGAGAAACAAGGAAATATGAACAGACTAAAGCAGAACTGAGGATGCGAGCTACACTAACACAAAGACGACAAAGCAGATCCTCACGCTGACATTAAAAAAAATATTTCGTTACTGTCTAAGCTTTTTCCGAATCCGATGGTTTAAATGGTAAAGTAGTCATCCAAGAAAAGGCTTCGTGCATGAAAACTGTGTATAATGCGTTAGAAATTCTTACGATGTATGTAAATATCGAAAACATCCTTATAAACACACATCTTGTAGAACGTTAGTTATGCAAGCAAATGCAGAAACGCACTTGGCACGGAAGCTTCGTAAAAGAATACATAATTTGCCGTATTCCAATAGTCATCAAATTACAAGATTTATAAAATTCAGGATGCTATAATACCAAGTGCTTCAGGTAGGGTATAATAAACTGCCAAAATCAAATTACCCTACACGTAACTGGTGTTCAAGATCTCCACATCCAGTACACACATTGTGTGTGAGACAGTGTCGTGCGTCCATAGAAAGTTGCAACCGTTTGGACGCCTGAGGTTTAGATGGCACGAATTGGAAGATTCGATGTTTGCTAATGGCTTACCTTTTGACTGCCATCATCTCTCAGTGCTCTTTCTGTGGTTCACAAGTTTCTTAGAATATTGCTGACTGAGGCCGGATGCACTCGCGCATCTCGCCAGTTCTCTCGTCTCAAACTGATGCTAAGCAACGGTTTTGGTCGTTGTAGAGTCTCCGATATTGTTGAGAACCACGTTACGACACAATTTGTTGTTCGCTGTAATTATTGTGAAGGTGGTTCGCTGGACAGTCTACCAGGCACTTAAGTGTGGTTTGCAGAGTACCGATGTAGGTGTAGATGTAGACCTCTTACAGCAAACAACAAATTGCGTCGTGAGGTGGTTCTCAAAAATATACACTACTGGCCATTAAAATTGCTACACCTAGAAGAAATGCACATGATAAACGGGTATTCATTGGACAAATATATTATACTAGAACTGACACGTGAATTCATTTTCATGCAATTTGGGCGCATAGATCCTGAGAAATCAGTACCCAGAACAACCATCTCTGGCCATAATAACGATTGATACGCCTGTGCATTGAGTCAAACAGAGCTTGGATGGAGTGTTCAGGTACAGCTGCCCATGCAGCTTCAACACAATACCACAGTTCATCAAGAGTAGTGACTGGCGTATTGTGACGAGCCAGTTGCTCGGCCACCGTTGACCAGACGTTTTCAGTTGGTGAGAGATCTGGAGAATGTGCTGGCCAGGGCAGCAGTTGAACATTTTCTGTATCCAGAAAGGCCTGTACAGGACCTGCAATATGGGGTCGTGCATTATCCTGCTGAAATGTAGGGTTTCTCAGGGATCGAATGAAGGGTAGAACAACTGGTCGTAACACATCTGTAATGTAACGTCCACTGTTCAAAGTGCCGTCAATGCGAACAAGAGGAGACCGAGACGTGTAACCAATGGCACCTCATACCATCACGCCGGGTGGTACGCTAGTGTGGCGATGACGAATACACGCTTCCAATGTGCGTTCACCGCGATTACGCCAAACACGAATGAGACCATCATCATGCTGTAAACAGAACCTGGATTCATCCGAAAAAATGACGTTTTGCCATTCGTGCACCCAGGTTCGCCGTTGAGTGTACCATCGCAGGCGCTCCTGTCTGTGATGCAGCGTCAAGGGTAACCGCAGCCATGATCTCCGAGCTGATAGTCCATGTTGCTGCAAACGTCGTCGAACTGTTCGTGCAGATGGTTGTTGTCTTGCATACGTCCTCATCTGTTGACTAGGGATCGAGACGTGGCTGCACGATCCGTTACATCCATGCGGATAAGTTGCCTGTCATCTCGACTGCTAGTGATACGACGCCGTTGTGATCCAGCACGGCGTTCCGTATTACCCTCCTGAACCCACCGATTCCATATTCTGCTAACAGTCATTGGATCTCGACCAACGCGAGCAGCAATGTCGCGATACGATAAACCGAAATTGCGATAGGCTACAATCCGACCCTTATCAAAGATGGAAACGTGATGGCACGCATTTCTCCTCCTTACACGAGGCATCACAACAACGTTTCACCAGGCAACGCCGGTTAACTGCTGTTTGTGTATGAGAAAACGGTTGGAAACTTTCTACATGTTAGCACGTTGTAGGTGTCGCCACCGGCGTCAACCTTGTGTGAATGCTCTAAAAAGCATATCACAGCATCTTCTTCCTGTCGGTTAAATTTCGCGTCTGTAGCACATCATCTTCTTTGTGTAGCAATTTTAATGGCCAGTAGTGTATATATATCCCTCTCTCTCTCTATCGTCGTCCTATAGCGTACCACTACCGGACCTGCATGTGCCGTTGGTCATGGTTCAACCAAACCACAAACAAAGCAGGGTTTATTTGGTAAACCCCTGCAGAATACCGAAGCACACAAGAACTCCTTCCAAGGCAAATGCCTGAGTGAGAGTCGATCCAAAAATACTGCTGAAGCCAATAAATAATTAATTTCCAGTCATGTGATCATGATGTAGCGGATATAAGGCAGGCGCGATAGCTCACTGCTTCCTGTTGCGTAGGAAATACCCGCAGCCTCCCACCTCAATCTTGGCACATGTATACTTTTTGTTGTTGAACGTGAACTGCTTCAGAAATCATTACATCCAGTGTTTAAGCAATGTGCGGAATATTGTCATATACATAACTTGACGATGTCATTGCGAAGAGAGAGAGAGAGCTTTGCGTATGTCACAAGAACTTTTTAACAATTCTGAGGAATGCCACCACCGCACTTGAACACGGACTCTAAAAGATAAAGATCATGGCATACCTGTGAAACCATCTCTGACACACTTCGCGCGCTTTTGTGGGAAATACCCTTCACGTTTTAGTATGAGCTGCTTCAGGAGTTACTAAATCCAATTGAATATGTCTCAAAATACGTTGTCAAAAAGATCGCTGTACAGCAGTTTGTGATGTATACCCAACAGACTCTAAAAAAAGATCATGCCACACTTGTGAAATCTGTCAGTCTTCCTCCACTATTCTGCTCTATTTGCATGCATAAACAATTTATGTAAAATGTTTAACATCTCAATAAAGTTTCAAATGTTGCTTTAAACAATATGTCTGAAATACAATCGCACACAAAACAGTGCACTGTCTCCTCAAGTGCATGTGGAACAGAAATACACTCCTGGAAATTGAAATAAGAACACCGTGAATTCATTGTCCCAGGAAGCGGAAACTTTATTGACACATTCCTGGGGTCAGATACATCACATGATCACACTGACAGAACCACAGGCACATAGACACAGGCAACAGAGCATGCACAATGTCGGCACTAGTACAGTGTATATCCACCTTTCGCAGCAATGCAGGCTGCTATTCTCCCATGGAGACGATCGTAGAGATGCTGGATGTAGTCCTGTGGAACGGCTTGCCATGCCATTTCCACCTGGCGCCTCAGCTGGACCAGCGTTTGTGCTGGACGTGCAGACCGCGTGAGACGACGCTTCATCCAGTCCCAAACATGCTCAATGGGGAACAGATCCGGAGATCTTGCTGGCCAGGGTAGTTGACTTACACCTTCTAGAGCACGTTGGGTGGCACGGGATACATGCGGACGTGCATTGTCCTGTTGGAACAGCAAGTTCCCTTGCCGGTCTAGGAATGGTAGAACGATGGGTTCGATGACGGTTTGGATGTACCGTGCACTATTCAGTGTCCCCTCGACGATCACCAGAGGTGTACGGCCAGTGTAGGAGATCGCTCCCCACACCATGATGCCGGGTGTTGGCCCTGTGTGCCTCGGTCGTATGCAGTCCTGATTGTGGCGCTCACCTGCACGGCGCCAAACACGCATACGACCATCATTAGCACCAAGGCAGAAGCGACTCTCATCGCTGAAGACGACACGTCTCCATTCGTCCCTCCATTCACGCTTGTCGCGACACCACTGGAGGCGGGCTGCACGATGTTGGGGCGTGAGCGGAAGACGGCCTAACGGTGTCCGGGACCGTAGCCCAGCTTCATGGAGACGGTTGCGAATGGTCCTCGCCGATACCCCAGGAGCAACAGTGTCCCTAATTTGCTGGGAAGTGGCGGTGCGTTCCCCTACGGCACTGCGTAGGATCCTACGGTCTTGGCGTGCATCCGTGCGTCGCTGCGGTCCGGTCCCAGGTTGACGGGCACGTGCACCTTCCGCCGACCACTGGCGACAACATCGATGTACTGTGGAGACCTCACGCCCCACGTGTTGAGCAATTCGGCGGTACGTCCACCCGGCCTCCCGCATGCCCACTATACGCCCTCGCTCAAAGTCCGTCAACTGCACATACGGTTCACGTCCACGCTGTCGCGGCATGCTACCAGTGTTAAAGACTGCGATGGAGCTCCGTATGCCACGGCAAACTGGCTGACACTGACGGCGGCGGTGCACAAATGCTGCGCAGCTAGCGCCATTCGACGGCCAACACCGCGGTTCCTGGTGTGTCCGCTGTGCCGTGCGTGTGATCATTGCTTGTACAGCCCTCTCGCAGTGTCCGGAGCAAGTATGGTGGGTGTGACACACCGGTGTCAATGTGTTCTTTTTTCCATTTCCAGGAGTGTATATTATGGAAAAATACACTCACCAGGTAGTTCAAATGGGAATTCCTCGAGGGAAGACAACCTTCTGTTCGAGGAATACTATTAAGAACCGACATTTGAAACTGCCCACAGGAGGACTCTATCGCCGGCGCCATACATTTCATGTAAGGACCGCGCTATTAAAAATACAATCATAATAACTGTGTTACTGCTACCTACATAAAAAATCAGTCTTGGTTCCACAGAAATATGTAAGGATCACTTATAGCGTTATGCTTTCTGGTAGAAATGCTGCCTTTGATTTGCAGTTAAGTTATCCATTCAGCCATATACTTGTGTTGTATCCTATGGAGACATCTTTTAATCATTACAGCCACTGGTGAATAATTTTGATGCCACTCGAAACGAGTCACCGTTTTCGAAACTATCTGCTACAGTAAAAGTTCTAGCACAGTTTTTTAGACATGCCCTTTGCATCTTGTAGCTGTTCTTCAGTCTCTGCTCCACCCTTCGTGCAGCTTTGTCCATGTGATCATCCCAATTTAAGGAAAATTTGGAGAAACAGGGTGAGCTGAGTTAATGCAACCCGACTCTTTTTTTTTTTCTGACCTCTCGGCGGAAATCAGAACATGTTGTCATAGCTCCACCGACTGTGTACAATGCGTAAGGCAAACACTAGACAAAGGTTTCTCTTGAAACATGAGGTAGTATAAGAGACAGTAGAGGAACTGGAAGAAGGACGAAGGCTTTGCTACTGCATTGCTGTGTGTGTCCAAAACTACATACAGGTACTGCAGTCCAAAGGAGATCTGCATCCCTCAGGGTGCACCCGAACATTCTATCATTATTATTTGGTACCATTCACTAGAGAAAAACTACAAACTATAAAAGCTCTGCTGACTTCATCTAACAGAAAACGCGATAAGATTTTACTGCATCTCTCTCTTCCAACATATCAAAAACAAATACCTTCTGTGTGCTGACATAAAGTATATGTGGTGATCCTATTAAATTTATGGATATTGATCCACTGGAGCAGGTGGCCAATGATCGTAGTCACATACATAGACCAGTGTAAGTTTAATTGCCTGTACTGTAGGAGGATCATATCCCACAGAATATCAGTTTTGTTCTCTGATACATTGTTTTTTTTCTGTTGTAACATGTCCAAACAGTGTATTCCTACATCTTTGTACACCACCACACATTTTGTTTTTCCCACCATGACTTCGAGGTCTGTGTCAAGTTCTAAATTGACATTAACATGTTTAGATCTGTCAGCTCTCACAGAAAACTGGACATCACATGATGTAAATCGCGTTACTGCTGCTCCCACAACACACACACACTGGATAACTGAAATAAAAGACAGTCACAACATAAGGAAACTGGAAGGTTTTTCCACGTTTGTGGAGAATTTTCAAACAGGTGTCTAAAGGTGATTGATAACCTCTACATTTAAACTCATCTTTCACAGTGACGGGGTAGCAGATGGCTCAGTGTTCCATTTTGATTGATTCCTCATACTGCAGTGATCAAATAGATCACTGTTTCTTTGCTGGCCACCAAGACTCTCTCTCTCCACCTCAAACAAGTGATGTCAGTCAGTCATTATGTGGTAACAACAGCATACCCATGAACAGATGGGATGAAAAAGACACCATTAATGCACTGTAATAAGCACCATAGTTGATAGTGGTATTAATTTTAGCAATTCTACCAGTTTTTTCTGTAATTTCAACACCGACCAATGACACAGCAGTATGCTTCTCAGTTTCTGTATCAATGCTAAACCGCCCCCCTCCCCCACTACTTTATGAGTATCATATACTAGATTGTGTATGTAGATAGATGACTGTGCAGCACACCCATTCATTGTTAATTCACAGCGATCTACATATTTCTAGCACTTAGATCATAGGGTGTAATTTACAGTTAAGATTGATCATCTTTCCCTATACAGATAGGAGTCATAGTGCATTCTCGCCTTCTTAGGATAAAGATAGAGATTGAAAGATCTCCTCGCATTGTCTTTCAGCAACACTGCCTGCAACATTGTCGCCAGTTTAATTTGCAGCTGACCAGAAGTAGACTGCTACATTCCATGTCTCGTGAAGGAAGGGAGTGAGCTGAGTGTTGCAGGAGAAATCTTCATTTGGCAGTGGCCTTACACATCGCACACAGTTGGTGAAGCTACGACAACATGTTCCCATTTCCGACAAGTGGAAAAAAATAACACTCCTGTCACATTAACTCAGTTCACCCTGTTTCTCCACGGGCTGCAGAAAATGGCAGATACAGCGCTCTCCGACTTCCATTCAGTTCTGACTTAAATTGGGATGACCACATGTACAAAGCTGCAGCGAGTGCAGGGCAGAGACTGAGAAACAGTTACAAGATGCAGAGGGACTATCTCAAAACCACGCTAAAGTTTTTGCTGTAGCAGAGAGTTTCGAAAAAAGTGACTAATTTCGAGGTATGAGAGTGGCATGAATATTACTCACCAGTGGCTGTAATCACTGAAAGACATCTCTATAGGATCCAGCGCTATCTGTTAGCAACAGCAACCACTGCTAAGGGTTGCGGTAGTTGAATACTGTAAGGCCACGCCATCTGTTGAGAACTGCAAACATCACTATGGGCTGCTAACGGCTCACACTCCAGGACAGCGCCATTCCTTAGGCTAAGCGCAAATTGAGAAGCGTGTAGCATGTGTGTCGTGACACGACATTACAGCGCGACGAGCGCGTTCTGCACGTCACGCGGGTCCAACGCAGGCACGGTAGCTCAGCGTGTTCAGTGAGAGGGCTGCTGGCCCTCTGTAATAAAAGGAGGTACTGGCGGAATTAAAACTGTGAGGACAGGTCGTGAGTCGTGCTTGGATAGCTCAGTTGAATGGATGGACATGACTGCAATTGCAGATAACATTTTTTTTTTTTTTTTTTTTGTAGTGCTGAAGTCTGATCAACTTCTCTTTATTTATTGATTCTACTTTCAGTTTTAGTTTGGGAACACAGAAGGGTCCTTTAACTCGCTGCTTTTGGTGTGTGTTTGAAAACATGTGTGTAGAAGTGCTAAAGGACTATATTTCCTTAAATTATAGAGAATTGCGTAGGGATATCATTTACGGCCGCTCAAATACTATCGCCTTCGGTATTTTATATTTGTGGTTGCATAAGAGTTCTACCGTACCTACTTTGGTGAGTTGTGGTGTACTGTCACGTATCATGTCAAATTTTCGAAATAAGGTTCGTGCCTTCTCCTTGACCTTGTCTGAAAGGTAAGATTCGCTTAAGGCTCGATGAATGTCATGATTTCGCACCCACCATTGGGCTCCAGTGATCCATCGTAGGCATCTGCTTTGTACAACCTGTAACTTCTTGTAGTTAGTGGCACACGTACTACCCAAAGAGGTCGATCCATACAAAATAGATGGTTCGACTGTGGCATGGTACAACTGGAGTTTCGTGCGTTGGCTGAGGTATGAGCTCTTC
This sequence comes from Schistocerca gregaria, assembly GCF_023897955.1. Taxonomy (NCBI): domain Eukaryota; kingdom Metazoa; phylum Arthropoda; class Insecta; order Orthoptera; family Acrididae; genus Schistocerca; species Schistocerca gregaria. The sequence goes on from NC_064920.1 coordinate 773,181,588, forward strand.
AGAAATGGGAGAAGAGCTCCCAGCATTTTGAGGCCAGACTTCTTCTCCATAATGTGATGACTATACAACAGTTTGGTGTCCAGATGCACTCCCAGGTATTTTACAGGGGAGTGGCTGGTCTGATATCCGTAGGCGTTCATTGACCATGGGTCTCCGACGTGTGAAGACAATAACTTTGGTTTCCTCTGCATTTACCGTTATTTTGTTCATGTGGGTCCAATGGTCCACCAAATCTAGTTGGCGCTGCATCCGTGTGACGAGGTGGTCCATTCTGGTGACTGCAGTCAGGAATGCTGTGTCGTCAGCATAGAAACTGGCAGTAACATGTGACACCATCAGGAGGTCGTTAATATATAAATTAAACAGCAGTGGAGATATGATCGATCCTTGTGGAAGTCCTACAAAGGACAGGCCATTTTGTTGAATTCTTGTCATCAGTGCGAACATATAATCTGCGATCCTGAAGAAAATTGTCGAGAAGTTTTAAATAGCAGTCTGGTAGGGGAGTGGTAGTCTAAGCTTGACGATCAAGTTGCGTCGCGATACTTTATCGTAAGCCTTCTCTATATCGAGAAAGACTCCAATAGTATGTCGTTTCTTGTTGAAATTGTCTTGGATAGATTCCGTGATGCGCAGTAGTTGTAACTCAGCCGATAGCTTCGCCTGGAAGCCAAACTGCTCTGGTCTGATGATGTTGTGTGCCACAAGGATCTCCAGCATGCGTTTCAGTAGGACACGTTCCAGTACCTTTCCCAGCGTCGGCAGTAAACTTATGGGTCTGTAGCTGTCAGGGTGTGAGAGATCCTTGCCCGGTTTTGGTATTGGCACTATTCTGGCAATCTTCCATGCCTCTGGGAAGTATCCAGTCCTCAGGCAGCTGTTCACTATCCTGGTTGAGTAGCACAACAGGCTTTCTCGGTAGGTGTTTCAATTCCGTATTGCTGATTCTATCTGTTCCAGGTGTGGTGTGTTTGCTATACTTGATAATCCTCCGAATTTCCTCCGGCGTTGTCAGCCGGGGCATAGTGTTAGTCGGGGCGTCCCAAATAGCTTCCCATTCCGCCGCTGTGTCCTCCTCTGCACGGTGGATTGCATCATCTCCATCTTCCGTGGGGGGCGTAGTCATCTGTTGTTGGTATGTATCTGCATACAGCTCCGCCTGCGCCAGTGAGTCATACAAGAGGCCATGGTATCCTCGAATTGCCTTTTGGGGGGCTGTTGCTGTCTGAGACTTTTAACTATTCGCCATTCATCTTTGGTACGTAATAGAAAGTCCATTTTGAGTTCCAACGTGTGTTGCTTCCAGTCCTGAACCTTCCGCCGGAGTTCTCGGGTTAGTCTGTGAGTCTCCCGTCTATCGTCCGGATGGCGGTAACGGACCCATCCTTTCCGAAATCGATTGCGCCTTGTCTTAAGTTCATGCAGTGGTGGTGGAAACTCGTCATAATTGACTTCTGGTTGCACGTGCTCCGTGAGTGCTCGTTGTTTCGCACTGTTAATCTACTTCGTGAGTACTGCAACTGCCACATCCATCGCTTCTCTGGTAGTAACAACCTGGGTTGGTCGCACATTGTTGTTAAGGTATGTTTGGAACTGACGCCAGCCGTAAGTTCTTGTCGTCGGCAGTGGGAGTTGCAAAGTAGCCCTCTCTATGAGTCCTAACACCAACGAAAGCTCATCCAGCGTCCGCAGATGGAGATTCGTATTGATGTTCTTCATTATGGCAATGTCTAGAACGCCGGGGCTCGTGTCTGGACGTAAGGCATCCTCGTTGGTTCCCGTGGTCCATGGACGGAAACATGTAAATTCTCAGCCGTGCAAACAACATATGTCCTTTTCGGTTAGTCTTACGGGAATTCCAGGCAACATTTTTACTATTAAGATCCCCTGCAAGGAGGATCTTATCGTAACCCTCTGTAACGGCGTAAAGATCTTCTGGGTGGAGAGGCTTCTTTGGGCTAAGGTAAGCCACATTACCAGTAATGTGGATTGTTACTGTTTCCGAGAGTCGTGTGGATTGTTACTGCCGTGGCCTCTAAAGTCTGGAGTTGGGGTAAACGTTCTTGGTGGTGACGAATACATTTTTTTTTATCAGAACTGCGGTCCCTCCACCCCATTGGTCCCATCTGTCCATCCGGTAGATGTGCATGTTCCTCAAGAGGAGGTCGGTTGACTCGCGGAGATGTAAATCAGAGACAAATGCTACGTCTATCTTGTGTCGATGTAAGTCGGTGAATTCTATTTTCTTCAGTTTCAGGCGGTTGGCATTCCAAATGCAGAAGTTAAGATTCCTCGTGTGATGCCATCTATCCATTTAGAGTGTTTGAAAAGCTGTCAGTATGCTTTCTACAAGCGAGAGGATAGACGTCAGCTTCTGCTGGAGGGCGGTGAGCAGTTGAAGAATATCTGTTAACGCTGGTGTAAAGGTGGTCGACCAGGCAGATGATGTCTCCGCTGGTGTTGGCGTCGGTGGATGGGCATGTAGTGCTTCGGAGTAGGAGCGCTGTTGTCTTGTCTGTCGTAGAGTCACTCTGGGTGCCGGTTGTGGTCGAGAGGCGATTGTTTCCACAGGGAGAGGTGCCGCTTGTTGTTGGGTGGCCGGAATCGCAGCCATGGCCGAGTTCTTAACAATTATAGACCGTTGTGGGGTCGACTTCTTTGGTGTCCTTCTAGCATATTTCTGTAGGAGTTCTTGAAATTTGGGGCAGCCAGGGAACGTCGCTGGATGTTCTTCTTCACAATTGGCGCACTTTGGGGGCGCCGTCCTAGGATGGGTACAATTTGATGATTTATGGAGTCCACTGCAGCGGACGCAGCTTGTTGGAATGCTGCAGTAGTTCGCTGTATGCTCGAAACGTTGGCAATCTCGGCACTGGACTGGTCCTTCTTTACTATTAAAAGTTTCTATTATCACTCATGTGTAGAGGAGGTATTTGACATCATATATCTTGTCACTGTCTTTTCCGGATGAGAGGGTGACTCGGTACACAGGTTGCGGTATCAATTGTTTCGTGTTCTCGTCGCGTTCCTTAAATTGGTAGACTTGTAGCACTTTGAAGCCTTTTTCCTTGAGGGCATAGCAAAGTTGTTCTTCGGTAACTTCAACCGAAAGGCGTTTGACAACTACTTTCAGTTCCCTGTTGTCTGGTGCTTGATGCGTAAAATAGGAGAAGCTGTGGTTCGTGAAGAATTTTATTGCACGTCTTTGGTCTTCGAAGGACTCAAAGTGGTATTTGATGCGGCCCTTTTGGTATATAGCTTTAAGGTTGCCCTTTAGAAGTCCGTTGAGCGTTTCATTGAGGTGAACGTAATCCTTTGTGTAATAAACTGTGACTGGGGGCACTTTGCGAAGCACATTCTTGTCTCTGTCCACGGCTTCTGCGGCATTAGAAGTTTGTGCCTGTGGCTTGTCGGTGGTTGATGGAGGCGCAGCTTGAGGTCTCAGTGGGGCGAATCGGTTCGTTGTGGAGATGGTCTCCGTTCGCCTCTTAGCCGGGTTGGCTAAGTCCTTGGATAATGGGTTGCTTCTGCGCCGTTTGTTGTGTACGAGCGTAAAGTCCCCCTCTGCGTGTGGGGAGTCGTTGTCGCTTTCTGCTGGAAAGGCCGCTGCCATCTCCGCGTCGTCGACCGTTTGGTGGGAGTGCTGTGATTCGACGTCTGAGTCCACAGATGGAAAGGCCAGACAGGTGTCGTTATCCTGCTCTTGCGTTTCCCGTGAATAGCGGATAAGGCGTTGTGTGTCCTTCAGCGTTTCTTTGTCCTCCTCCAGACATACACCGAGTCTTCTGGCGTAGTCCTGGCGGTCGTCTGCATTGCTGCGTCCGTCGTGATGTGACGCATGGCCGACGTCCGAATACGGTTTCGTCGTGTGGTGTGTAGTCTCCTGCGGTCGAATAGCGCCTGTCGATCGTCGTTCTATCCCGTCATGAACCGGTGCCGTAGCCTGGGTCGTCAACCTGGGATCCGTCCTGTGTGGAGCGGCGGCCAGGCCCAACCGACCGACCAGCGGCCGACTCCGGCGCGTCCGGGGCGGCTGCCCCGACCCGCGCGCATCGTCCTCGCTCGTCGGCATCGCGAACTCGACTTGACTGACTGATAACATTTCTTCCAGAAAGCATAGTGCTATTAGCAACTCCTGTGTGTGCCTTTGGAACGGGGGCTGCTTTTTATGCAGGGTGACGGTAACATAGTCGCTGTGATCATGTCTTCAATAGCGTGGTCCTTACGTGAAATACATGTTGCTAGTGGTAGAATCCTTCTGTCAGGGAATAAAGACTCCTAGGCCATCTGTTGGTGTTCTGTTAAGTCTGTAGATTGTCCTGCCCTCTGCAGTGGATATAGCTTCTTAACTGTAAATCGACGTGTGAAAATAAATGTGTGTGAGCAGAAGTTTTGCTGTGTCGATTACTTGATTTCAGTAGTGTGTAGCAACATTTTGGCGGCGAAACTCTCCCAGATTTCGGCATCAAAATGTTGCAACATGAAGAGGCGGAGAGATAGAGTGCTACTACACATTAAAGAGGACTTGAAGCCGGTGGAAAAGGTTTTGAGCTACTTCAATCTCAAAATCCGGTCATGTCACACCAGGTTCAGCTGACACAGATAAGCTGTGGCATTGCTCTGAAACTGTAACAAAGGTCATACAGGTCGAGTGATTTGTATAGGTTGTTATTTCGTGCATGTTTGTTGGTGGCAGAGCAATAGAGGGCAGTTGGCGTATTATTTGCAAAGCACAAAGGCGACTGCTAAAGTATACGTAGACTGCAGCGCTATCTGTTAGTAACAGCAACCACTGCTAAGGTTTGCGGAAGTTGAATACTGTAAGGCCACGCCATCTGTTGAGAACTGCAAACATCACTAGGGGCTGCTAACAGCTCACACTCCAGGACAGCGCCATTCCTTAGGCTAAACGCAAATTGAGAAGCGTGTAGCATGTGTGTCGTGACACTACAGCACGACGCGCACGTTCTGCACATGTCACGCGGGTCTAACGCAGGCACCGTAACTGAGCGTGTTCGGTGAGAGGGCTGCTGGCCCTCTGTAATAAAAAAGGAGGTACTGGCGGAATTAAAGCTATGAGGACGGGCCGTGAGTCGTGTTTGGATAGCTCAGATGGTAGAACAGTTGCCCGCGAAAGGCAAAGGTCCCGAGTTCGAGTCTTGGTCCGGCACACAGCTTTGATCTGTCAGGAAGTTTCATATCAGCGCACACTCCGCTGCAGAGTGAAACTTTCATTCTACTTTATTAATGCTGATAATGTGTATGCACCAACTGAAATGCTTTTTCTCAGCATGGCGAGCCAATTAAAACATTGTTATTTTTTACTGCTTTTGGACTGTTTCTAGCTTGCAGGGGAAATGTGATGTCCACATATACATAGTACAATGTCTCTTATTATAACCATATCCAAGTAATCCAAGTAACGATAGTCGAACTTACGTACTTCGTTCCTTGGACGCTTTTTACGAGATGCACAAATGGGTCATATCTGTGGAAATTACGCCTTTTCGACTTTTTGCAACAGATCGTAGAGATACGTCAGCATAATAGGCAGCAAGTAGATAACGTTGTTTTACTTTCCTGCCTTGCTTCTAAATCCCATGATTTTATAATATTCCTTACTTCCTTATTCACTACCTTCACGATCAGAAAACATAGTGGAGGCAGAAGATATAATCCCAGTGACTAATGGCTCACCAGTTATTGAACTGTGCATTGTTCTTGACGAAAGAATAAACAAAACAAAAGAACTGTACAGATATATGTAACTGAAAACTATTATGTAATAACGAAAAAAGATGAAGCACTTAAACGGCGAAAAACGAAACACTACTCAGTGATAATATAATTCAGTATACAGTAAGATCGTATTTTCCGGATGGACAATACTTCCTCTGCCCACATGCACCATGCCGAAGTGAACGTACGACAGGACTGCCTTCCCGCTCCCCACCTCACTCCCCCCGCAGTACTCGCGTGGGGCACGGCGCGAGAAACTGTGCCACAACCACAACACCGCGCGACCTGGCGCAGGCGCGTGTCGCGTCCCAGTCGCGTCGCGTCGCAATTTGCGCGGTCCCATTTGAACCAGTGAAGTACCAAAAATGCCCGCTGCGCTGCGTCGCGCCACAAATCGTTATACGCGTCTCAATTTGCACCCAGCCTTAGTGACAGCATCCAGATGATGGGGGTGCCTTGACCTTGAACACAATCTCGCGACAAAAAGCAAAACCACAAACTCGTCATGACAGAAGCAATAGCTACAAGCTTGGGGAGGCTGTGATGGAAGCGGACGACTGTGCGATCGAACGCGACGCGTTTCGTCAGCCAAATAGATGCGTTCGATGTTTCTACAGCACCAGAAGAAGTCTGACACTCCCAGGAACACCTACAGGAGACATTGGAAGAGTTGGCGAGACACAACGATACAATACAGGACTTGCTGGATGACTCTAAATACGAAGCCGACACAGAAGATAGTGAGGGATACACTGATAAATGCAAACGCGCCCTCTGAAAGGCGAAAGACCTTCTAGGGGGAGCGCGCTCAGGGGACAGAAATGCGACGTCAGCGGCTCATCAACACGCCTGTGTAGACATGAAACTGCCTACTATCAAACTGCACCCATTCTCAGGAGACATAGAAGCTTGGCCGCGATTTTGGGAGCAGTTAACAGCTTCCATAGACGAGAATCCGATGGCGTCAACTATGAACAAGCATGTATTCCTCCGTGCTTTTCTTGATGGGGAACCTAAGGACTTGGTCGATATCATTGCTTTTACAGCTGACACATATGAGCAGACTAAGCAAATTTTGAAATCCAAATATGGGGATAAGAAGAGAATTATCCAAAGTCACCTGGATTTCTTGGAGAATCTTAACACTTCGACTTCAGGCAGTCCAGAGGCTCTCAAGTCTACCTACACATCCAAGTACTATGAGCACTAGGAGAAAATGTGGACTCTCGTGGGAGAGTGCTTGCACCCAAACTTCTTAGAGCCTTTTCTGAAGAAATTTGCAAAAATTGGCTTTTGCATGCCTGAAGGCAAAAGGTTGACGGAGGAAACATCACACGCCTTATGGAGTTCTTAAATAAAGAGGTGAAATGGACTATCAGCACACTGAAAATTCGTGACGATACTGTTCTACACGAAAATCAGGTACCAACAGCATCTGCCTTTCATGTAAAGGTTGAAACGAAGGGGACAACAAAATTCGGAGCCCTTCTGTGTGTATTGTGACGAAAGAAGGCACTGGGGCCAAGACTGCTAAAAGATCCGAACTTGCAGGCAAGAACAGACGCCCTCAAGACAGTGAATCGTTGCTTCCTATGCCTTAGACGTGACCACAACAAAAATCAGAGTTTCAAATGGGGAAAGGGGTACTGTGCCAAATGTAAAGGTGAGTATCACATTTCCATGTGTAGTAGCCAACTACAACAGTAAATAAAATTGAAACGATGAGTTCTAACTTCACGTACCTGCAGACTGCCCGTGTGGGTATCATAGCACCAACTGGTAAGAGCAAACAGACACGTGCCATTCTGGACACAGGTAGTGAATCGAGTTTCATTCACCATTTACTGATTGAATCTCTCCAACTAAGTGTCATTTGAAGCACTACTATGGGGATAACAACTTTCGAATCCACTTACAGTTCATCCCTCTCAAGAAGGAAGGTGCAGTTTAATATGAGGGGGTGCTCCACTAATTCCCACATATCAGTGAGAGCTTTTGAAAGCACAAATAATTTTTCACCGCATCCAAAAGTGCCACAAGATGTAGGCGATATGGCCTATAAGGTTGGTACACCAATTGCAGATCCTAAAGGAGACACTGAAGATTTACCTATTGAGATCCTGCTTGGAGCGGATTATAACTGGAGAATCGTGACTTTGGAACAACCAATCAAGGTATCACCATCATTGTTTCTTCTCCCAACAATCTTCAAATAAGTTCTCAGTGGAAACAGATCTAGCAACGCCGTCAGCAGAGCAACGATCAACTTTATTCATGGCAGCTTCGGTGATATGTGTGATGAGTCAGTGCGCCGATTTTGGGACCTGTAAACAATCAGGATAACAGAACATCAAGAGCGAGCATTAACACCCATGGACCACCCTATTTACCAAGAATTCCGACAGTCATACTGTGTGGAATATGACGACAGAGTTGTATCCCTGCCTCGAAAGAAGGATATGCTTTTCTCCTGCAACCGCTGAAACTCGCCTTCAGTCATTACAAAACAAGCTGCAAGGGAATGAAGAGCTGAAGGTCATTTACCATGAGAACATGTCGAAGTATATCAAGAAGACTCAGGTAGAGGTAGTACCTGGAAACACATTCTACTTACCACACCACATCGCGAAGAAATTCAGCAGTGAGCAGTGGAAGTGTGAAGTACAGAATAGTCTTCTATTCATCCTCACATGAGCCACAGTCTCTATCGCTGAATGACACCCACGAAAAGGGACCAAATTTACTTCCGGATATTCTGGCAACCTTGTTACGATTCCTCACACTTCCGGTGGGACTAGTGTGTGATGTGGACCAAGCTTTCGTGCAATTAATGTTGAATGAAGAGGTATCGTGTTGAACAAGCTGGAAATAGCGCCTACAACGACCACAAACGACGTGATTACATATAGCTTCAAACGTTTATCATTTGGAACTTGCACCAAGCGCATTCCTTTTGTCAGCTGCCATAGGTGAGCTAGCAGCACTAAATAGTGAAAAATATCCACCAGATTCAGGACCTGTAAACAACTCAGTATTCATGGACGATTTCGTAGCGAGTGTTAGAGACAGCGACACCGCTGCAACTATTTACCATGAATTGACAGAACTCTTCCAGCAGATAAGTCTTCCATTGTCCAAATGGGCGACTAATTAAAATGATCTGAAGGCAGTAAGGGATGTCAAAGGCTTTGAAACAAAGCCCATAACCCAGGTCTTAGGAATTAATTGGAACACGGAAAATGACTCTATCTGCAGTGACTAAAATAAGATAGCTGAAGATCTAATGGACAAACTGGTTACCAAGAGAAATGTTCTTCGAGCAGCCGCTCAGTTTTATGACTCCCTTGGTGTGTTCACTCCTGTTGGGATCGTTTCAAAGCCAATTTTCCAAGACACATGGCTGAGGGGTTTTGCATGGGAGCAAGTTTTTCCCACAGATCTTGCATGTCGTTGGCATTCATGGGTCTCAAAGCTTCATCACTTGTCATCATTGTATATTCTGTGATGCATCTGAAAGAGCATACGGTGCTTTTTTGTATATAAGGACAGGTACCGAAACTGGATACACTGTGTGCACTGTCTGTAACAAGAACAGACTAGCTCCTATCAAGAAGGTAACTCTACCTTGGTTGGAGTTACTTGCTGCATTGGTTGGATCACGACTCCTTCATCACTTCTGCCACGAAACAAGGTTTGATGCCAGCAGATCTACCTTGTGGAGCAACTCGACACTCACTTTGGAATGGGTACAGAGTGAGCCATACAAATGGAAAACCTTTATTTGTAATCAAGTGACAGAGATATTGACACACACCACACTCACCCAATGGAGGCACTGTCCAGGAATCCAAAACCCTGCAGATCTTCTCACACAGGGACTAGAAGCAAATCTGCTAGTTGCTCTTGATATCTGGTGGTGTGGTCCACCATGGCTTTCAGAAGACAAGCAGTTCTGTCCACTAGACATCCCAGCCCACCTCCATCAATGTCAGAAGCCAAAACGAGAGCAAATATCACTCTGATCACCGTCACTGAACCACTAATGGACATAGGAAAGTTTAGTTCGTTATGCTGAGTACTCCATATAACTACCTTTGTATTTCGACTTATCAGCACAACAAGTAATAAAAATAGAATCTTTGGCAGTTTGAGTGCTTTGGAATTACAAAATGCATCCACCTAGTGGATAAGAATAGTTCAAGAGGAACTATTTACTGCTGAACTGTCTGCACTGTGTAAGGAGGAACAATTGCCCAAGGAATCAAAGTTCACTCGATACAATCCCTTTATATCTGATAGCATCCTTCGATTTGGTGGTAGGCTGCAATGTGCAACACTGTTACACTCAGAGAAGCATTTAATTACATTGGATGGACGTCTCTATTTCACTGAGCTTCTCATCAGACGCACACATATAAGGCTGCATCATCTCGGAGTGTGGATTGTGTTAGGGGAACTGCGAGAAGAATTTTGGATTCTGCGTGGACAACAAGCTGTTTGGAGAGTTCTTCACTCTTGCCTACAATGCAAGATAATACACAGTCGCCCATATGAAGAGATGGAGGCTCCACTACCACTGGACAGAGTTCAGCTTTCAAGACCATTTGCAGTAATGGGCATCGATTTTGCTGGATCATTATATGTCAAATCTGGACATCAAACAAAGAAGTCCCACATGGTCCTATTCACATGTGCCACAACACAGGCCATTCATATTGAACTTGCCACTGATATATCTACTGACAGATTTTTGATGGCTGTGCAATGCTTTCCAGGACGTAGGAGCCTACCTGTCACTGTCTACTCAGACAATGCTCCAACATTCCATGCAGCCAGTTCAGAACTGTCAGAGCTTTTCAAAACCATACTGACATACAGATCTACTGTGCCCACCATGGAATCACTTGGAAATTCATACAACCACATGTGGCTTGGTGAGGAGGCTGGTGGGAATGCATCATAGGCTCTGTTAAGCGCTGCCTAAGGAAAGTTCTTGGTCTCTCCCAGGTGGATGAAGAGAGTTTGAACACTACATTGATCAGCATAGAAGCCACAATAAACTGATGAACCATCACTCAAGGAGAGGGCGATACTGCGTTGACATCAGCCCACTTTCTGAATGTTGGAAAATTAATAACAAATCCATGTGGGCCAGAGACAGCAAATAAAAGGGACCTTGCCAAGGAGTTCTGACTTAGACAAAAGGTCAATGAGGACATTTGGCGTAGGTGGAAGACCGAATACCTCTTGCTGCTAAGACAATATCATGAGGTGAAAGGATGCCCTTCGCAAAGGAAATCGAGAATTGGAGAGGTTGTTCTGCTCCGAGAAGACAGCAAACCATGGCACTTGTGGAAGAGGGCTATGGCGGAAGAAATGCAGCATGACAGAGACAATAAAATACGGCGCATCGTCCTCTGCGAGCCATATGGTATGAAGATCTATCCACTGGTCCAGCTGGTCATTCCCCACGAGATGGATCAGGATGGGGAGGATGTTGGGGAATAAATACTCCTATGCCATCTGTTGGTGTTCTGTTAAGTATGTAGATTGTGCTGCCCTCTGCAGCGGATATAACTTCTAAGATATAACTTCTAACTGTAAATGGATGCATGAAAATAAATGTGTGTGAGCTGAAGTTTTACTGTGTCTATTCTTTGATTTCACTGGTGTGTAGCAACACCTTATGTGGTCAGCTTCAAATGTGAGTTCTCAATAGTGTTCCTCGAAAAGAACATCATCTCCCCTGTAGGAATTCCCATTTGACCTACCTAGTGATTGTAATCTGACTGCTGAGAAAGAAGAATTACTAGCCATGCAAAGTGACTCTAATGATCAATTTGATTAATCAGTTTATCAATTTGATATCAGTAACATGCCGCTTGGCAGGTGAAAGTGATGGGTTTTGAATTTCCTGGCGTGAGATGTTTCCTCTCTGGCACAGACCCCCAATTTCTAAGTATATAGGGTGGGGGAGTGGGGGATTTACCAGAGGGAGAGCGGATAATGAATTTCTCAATTTAATTAAGTAGTCTACGAAATTGATAGAGTGGGAGGGGGCTATTTGAATAACTCAGGAATGAAAGAGTACCTGTATCAGTGAGAGGAAGGGGAGTGTTTAAGGTTCTCTGAGGTATTGGGAGGAGAAGAGGGAGGGGTGGGGAGTTTCCCAAAGAGGGAGGGGTTAATTAATTGATCGATTTAGTTAATGAGTCAATCAAATTGATATAAAAAACATTCTTGTATTGTCACAGAACTGGGAAAGGAGCAGGGAGATGGGGAGGATGAGGGGAGGGGGAGGGGAGGGGTTGTTGGAGAATCGCTTAACTGAACAACAGGTTAAGGACCTGTTAATCAAAAGGACAGATTATTCCCAAGGAGTCACAATCCTCTTATCAATAGGTTACGGACCTGTCAGTCAAAAGAGTACAGCAGATTTGCCCATTAATATATACTTGCCCCTGATGTAGGCAACTCGCAGCATACATTGATACCCCTGTTGCCCTACTACTCCAATGTTTCCTGCCTCCTTTCGTACTATCGTCATCACCAATAATGGCATATAGTGTGCATTTCCGCATTAGATAAGGCTGTCTGGATACTTTTGATTAGATAATGCATATATACTGGCCCTTACATCCTCAAATTAATCAGGCACATGGCCTGGGCTCCAGGTTTTCGGGCTGGCCTAAGTTCCACTTCTGTTTCCGTAATGTTTATAATGTATGCTTCTGTGTTTTAAGGTTCCAGTATGAGTTATCCTAATTTTTCTTCAATTTATGTTATTCTTGTTACTGTCCGTTAGGCGTAATGATTGTCTTGGAACGAATACAATAAATGTACACATTTGCCACTCTGATCTGCAACCAGTTATTATGGTTGTTGTGTGCTCCTCCTAAGAGCTGTATTTGTAGATCTATTATAGCGCAAGTCATTAGGGAAAAGCATTTGAAATGGGCAGTGATGGGCGAGGAAACTGTCCATGTTCTCTTCATAGGAACTTTGCTATCGCTTGCCTTAAGCGATTTAAGGAAACCACAGAAGACCGAAATATGAATGCCCAAATGAGGTTTTAGCAGCTGCCGGCGGAGGGTGGTTCCTCAAGTAATCTACTTATTTAAGAACTATGTAGCAATTATATTTTATGAGATTAACTGAAACGTGACTATTATTGGCCTTTAATGACACTAATATATACTATTTTTTTAAAAAATAAGATACATATTTGTAAAATCACGACATTGGCTCTTCAAGGCACCGACTGTCGATATTAACTGTTATGGAACTATTCGTTTTAGTTTTGTAAATACTTTTCGTAATCTAGACATACTTTTGAAATTCAGGTGCGAACCATCTACTTCTTCTGTCAGATAACTATCTGGTTTGTTTGGATGTCTGTCCCTCTCTATTAGCTACGTCGTGCAGTGTGTTTGGTGTACGTACTCTACTTTCCTTTTTCAAGGAGGTTTGGATGCTCACAATTATCTATTTTAACAGAGAATATTCCCCAATTTCTTTTTCAGTTCAGGCAGAGGTGATTAAAACTGGGCGTCATGTTCCACAACCTTGCATTACGACAAGAATTGCACTCCACAAAACTGCGGTTCGGCCGTTTTGACACAGTATGTAAATGACGTAGTAAATGGCAGTGCATTGCGGGTAGTACTGGTAGTATTGATACGGAAAGAAACATAGATGAATGTACGAGAGAAAAACCGACGACTTCTCTTTGCTTTTTTGTTCATTTGTCTGTTTGTTTTTCTCATAATTAGAGCGGCACATCCTTCGGTGTTAATCCATTGCATATTTCGTATCATTACAGAAAGTGAACAGCATTTTCTAAGTAATAAAACTTAGTTGATTGTGTAACCAAGCAGTTACTTTCGATGCACAAACATAAAAAGTCTATGTAATTATTATTGTTATTCTGTATACAATGGAAAGTCCTTTACCATGATCAAAGGCCAGCGTTTCCTGTTGATATTGATAAGCGTGAAAGTTGTTTACGAATAACAGAAACATATTTTGTGTACCCTCGACGAGGCACTGAAGCGATTTGTTTTTGGTTTGCTTTTTTATTTTATCTTTTTCTTAGAAAATTGCGCTTTCTCTATTTTTGCTATAACATTCCTCTGTTCCACGTAGCAAATCGACAATTTTCGAATAAAAGCTGAATTAAACATAGACAATTCCAATTTTGCTATAATTACTGTTTATTTTTAAGTAACAAACAGGAGAATAACTATGTAGAACAAAAATGTTCGGTATGTTACGCAGTTCTATATATACCCTTACTCAGTTTCTAGACGATTCACCTTCCAGTTTCTAGGGGAATGTTCTAAGACACTAGTCGCATAAACACACTCCCGATAGGCATGCAACACAATCAAAGTACAGGTAACGCTGATACGGTCTTAACTGACCAATCCTACTAGGAAAGCTAGCGTATCCTACGCTTACTTTTGATAGTCTACGGTAACCTAAGGAAGATTTACAACTTTACGTGCAATAATTTCGTCTGTCTCGCAGCAGGCGACAAATACGGACCACTGAATGAATATCTTTGTCTCTCTCTTTCTCATTTTCTCTGGCTGAATTGCTTTTGTGATGATTTGCTTTTGGAAAACTAAAGCACCTCTAGTTTACACCAAGGTTGGTGGTCCTTACGGCAGTTTGTGGAAGGGAATCTTAGTTTTTCGAACCACATGACGTGACCTCCAAGCCGTTACACATCAAGCTGAAAAAAAAACATTACTCTTTGGTGGAATTTTAAATAAAGCAGATGTGACTGTCGGTCGAGTGTGCAACGTCAGCATTCGACAATAGTTATAGTCATATGTTTCCCATCATGTGTAGTTATGTAGTTCACTGATCCTAGATGGTGAGAATCCAGAACTTGTGGCGAAGTAATTTTCAGATTGATTTGTCCAGTTTGTAGTTTTCGTATTAGAAAATCATGCACAGCAGTGTACTACACTTTTCAGTTGCCTTTATCTGTATTGAGCTCATTTCAAGGTCAGTGCTGTCTCGAATGTTATTGCAGAGTCTTTGTATTAATGAAACCTGGTAGTCCAGTCTCGTCTTTTGTGTTTGTGTAGACCTTAAGATCTGTAGAATTATACTGAAATGCACGAAAAGATAAATATACAAAGATCATTTGTGAAGGTCCATGTGATGCTTTCTGTATACTTTCTTAGGAGAGTCCGTAAGGCACAATTTGTGTATAATTATGTTTTGTCTTGCTCATTAACGGAATAGATGAGCGTGAGCCTTCATCTCTAGCTATTAAGCATGTGGCGATCATTAAAAAATTATGCGCTTGATTAATGTGAGCCTTTACCTGTTGACCGCTACTGTAAATCAAATTTACTCTGTGAGTTGCGTTCAATATACGTTCTTGAATTTTTAAATATATGCAGACAGAAATGTCAGGTCTCTCGAAGCTAATGTAATGAAAATCACGATCTACTGCTTTTCCAGATCCTCGTGGAGTGCAGTTTTCCTGACATGCAAACATGTATATATTCTGTGGGAATCGGATCAAGTAAAAGAACGACTTTATTAGGCAATGACTGACTGAAACAAGGGAGTGGAATTTAATAAAACACGAACTGGTTCAGAAGAAGAGGGGTCAAAAAGTGGTGAATCGAAGGATTGGATATGTGGTGCTAAATGAGGATGTTGAAAATGACGTGAACTGGTAAGAAACAAGGAGATTCTATAAAGAAGTGGCTAAAAAAGGAAAATGTTATAAGCTGTAACTAGAAGAAGGAATTAGATGACAGGACATTTTTAAAGACACGAGGGAATAACATGATTGACAGCGGGGAAAGGGCACAGTGATGAATATATCCATCATATAATTGACGGCGTTGGGTGTATATTCTACTCTCAGATGAAAAGATATCGGATAAGAGGATGAAATCATGTCGGGTCGAATCAGACTAGTCACAGGACTGATGAAAAAAAGTTAAAAGTAAATTTCGAGTAGGTCACACACTGGTGTAAACTTTTTGATTTGTTGCCATTTCAGGGTACATATGTCATCTCGGGTTTTTATTATTTAAGCAGTTTTCGTGTAGCTACGTGAGACTGAGTACATTCTACTTCGGAACTTCTTCGCCTCAGAAGATAGCTGGTGACCTTTAGCTTGTTTACTGCTCTGTTTACTTAGATCTTACACTTGACATTCTAAAACAGGTTGTAACTTGACTATATGAGCAGCACTTATTAGAACTTGAAAATTTCTTTCAAATTAGTGAAGGTACACAAGTCATTATATGCTGTGAAAACTTACGGACCAATGTAATTTTCACGTGATATGTCACTACCAAGTAACACAACTCGATGAAATTTGAATCACACATAGAAATAACCGCTACTGCATAGTACAGAAGGTAGTTGAAAGAAATGCGCAATGAGACGAACAGGAACGACATTTTTATTAAAAGACAATATTTACACTGAAGTCGCCACTATTTGTGAAAGTCCTCTGGAAATTATAAAAGGCGAGACATGGTTCGTAATATGGAGCATGATCGCCACAGACGTCAGTGCATGCTCTGTAGCGTGCTCCCATGCTGGCCACAACGTTGGTAAGGAGTCCTTGTGGTAGGGCGTTTCATTCGTCCATCAGAGCAGATGACAACTGCTGCATGGTCGTTGGTGCATCTGGACGTGTTGCAGTACGTCTTCCCAATGCATCTCACCCGTGCTCGGTGGAATGTAAATCGGTGGAATGGGTAGGCCAATACATTCGCCGAATATCCTCTCGTACCAAGAGCTGTTCCATCCGCGCTATTCGAAGCGGTCCCACAATGGCATTCATAAAAATTAAATCAAGGCGGAAGGCACGTATGAAAAGTCGCACATGGAGAAGAAACACAGTGTGAAAATAACGTTGACCCATTTGTGTCTCCGGTTCAATGATTTAGAGCTCAGTACGCCCGTGCAACATCATGCCTTCCCTCATCATAATGCCAAGACCACCAAAACTACGATCTTCGACATTGTTCCTGGGAGTAATACATGTTCTCACCTCTCCGTGTATGAGGGTACGTCGCAATTACTACGCAGATTCAATCTACTCTCATCCAAGAAGAGTACGCGAGCCTACACCCCATTGGTTTGTATTGTATTGTATGTATGTTAACCGGAGGCCTAGAAACAACGGAAAGCCTCCGTTCCCGCCACATCCGCAGTGGTCCACAACCCCATGACGACTACCGCAGTCCACTTCACCCCTCCGCCACCCCACACCGAACCACTATTTCAGGGTTCGGCTCCTGGTGGAACCCCCCAGGGAACGTCTCACACCAGACGAGTGTAAACCCTATGTTTGAGTGGTAGAGTAATGGTGGTGTACGTGTACGTGGAGAACTTGTTTGTGCAGCAATCATCGACATAGTGTATCTGAGGCGGAATAAGGGGAACCAGCCTGCATTCGCCGCGGCAGATAGAAAACATCCTAAAAACCATCCGCAGACTAGGAAGATCACCGGACCTCGACACAAGTCCGCTGGGCAGATTTGTGCCGGGGACTAGGCGCTCCTTCCCAAACCGGAAAGGCGTGCATTAGGCCACATGGCTAACCGAGCTGGCCCCCATTGGTTTATTCCCTATGCTCTTCCTATCAACGCAAATCATCCAACATGGTACACTGAACGGTGATCGTTGCGACAATGTACTCCATACCACATTTGGCCCTGGCCTCATTTTTACGGATGCCGATGCACAGCTGTTTCGAACAGCGTTGGTGGAGGAGTTCTTGGAACCAGAGGGTATTTGACGAAGTCTAGTAGCTAGCGTTGCTGCCTCTGGATCATGGTGTCCTGGTTTTATACCCGACCGGGTCGGGGATTTTCTCCTCCCGGCGACTGGATGTTTGTGTTGTCCTCATCATCTCATCATCATTCGAGACGTGGTGAGTCTGGAAATGGAAAGACTGGGAACTTGTACGGGCCCTATGACGCCACAAACCAACATCATCGTTACGGTATTCGGCTAATGGACTAGCCTGCCCGCCCCACCGAATTAAATCCCATCG
Source organism: Schistocerca gregaria (assembly GCF_023897955.1). Lineage (NCBI taxonomy): Eukaryota > Metazoa > Arthropoda > Insecta > Orthoptera > Acrididae > Schistocerca > Schistocerca gregaria. The sequence continues at coordinate 773,199,373 of NC_064920.1, forward strand.
AGCACGTATGGGTTGCATCGAAGAGACGTACTGCAGGATGTCCACATGCACCACCGACCATCCAACCACACTGGTAGAGGAATGGAACCCCTACCACAAGACCTCCTTACCAACGTTGTATAAGCATATCGCACAGCATGCACTGAAGACCACGGGGATCACAGACACTATCAAAAGACACGTCCCGCCTATTGTAACGTCCAGGGGACCATCAAAAATCACTCTGACATCAGTGTAATTATTATCTGTGAATAGAAACCTTATGTCTGTTCATCGCATTCCGGACTTCTTTTGGCTACCTTCTCTACTGCACTGTAGCGGATCTTTCTAATAATCGTCCAGTTATCATCGCGCTATTTTACTTCGCAGTGACACATCATAGGAAAGTTACTTCTTTTCTTAAGTTTTGCGCTGTGCGCGCGCCCGTGCGCGCGCGAGTGTGTGTGTGTGTGTGTATGTGTGTGTGTGTTTAGTGGACAGTATTGTACCTCGGGATGCTTTACAGACTTTTGCATCTAGCCAGCTCTGTAGCAGATGTTTAATACTTTTCTTATTCCGCTTTGAAATGATGGCATTCAATTTTTATGTGGTGTAGTCTTTTTCTGAAACAGCAAAAATTACTCAGAAATATTAAGGTTTCTCGAAATGTCAAAACACGTTCCAAGGTAAAACGTGGTCATGTAACTAGAACCAAATATTCTGTTGAACTTTAAAAGCGTTGCAACTGAGTAAATCTTTTTAAAACTGTATTTAGTTGTCTATTTGTTATATTATTAGTTTACTATACATCAATAATCAGTAAGTGAAATCAAGTTAAGCGAAATTGAGAGCAAAAACAAGTTAAAAGTTAAATGCGTTCTGCAACTGAAGCTTTTGGAAGTAACATTACTTTACATTTCCAAGACAGGAAATTAACGAAACTATGTTAACTCGCAAATGTCCCACGTTCCGTGATAAAAGACCATCTTCTGTTTCAGGGTAGAAAATGGTTTAACTGTTCACACGTTTATAACTAGTTTTAAAAATGTATAGAATTTTTTAGCACAAAATTCTGTAACTCAGGAATCAACAATACATTCCAAATAGTGTTTATATATTATACAGCAATTAAATGTGTTGAACGCGAAGTACGAGGGTTGGAACTCTAATAGTGGCAAACTATTTATTTACAGCTCGCACAAAATAGAACGTGTTTCAAAGTTTTACTGACCTTCAAAGCAGTCACCAGCATTCTTTATAACCCCTTTGCCAGCGAGTGAAAGTCGTAGTGCAGTGCCAGTTGTGTTGACAGTTCGAGCGACGCGGTCTTGCCCAACGAATTTGTAGCAGTTCTGAAGCGAATGCTCGCCGCTCGAGCTGCCAACATAACTGGCACTGCTAAGAGTATCCTATGACTTCCACATCGCTGGCAACGGGTTATACACAGTGCTGGTGATTACTTTGGAAGTCAGTAAAACTTTAAAACACGTATCTATTTTGTACGAGCTGTAAATAAATAGTTGCCACTATTACAGCTCCAACCCTAGTATCTACAGATGCTGCGCAAAACACAAGCTCATATCTAGCAATAACAAAAACTGTAGAAAATATCGCTAACTGCTTATGGTGGCCTGTAGTGTGCATTCCTTCGTGTGATTCTAATGTCAGTCACTGGACTGTAGTATCGACTAAAAACCATCACGTCTCCTAGGTTCACTATCCTCTCAAAACAACACTGTCCACTGTATATCACTACGACATACCACCACCCCTGGTTTTTTGTTCGGTAAGGAAAGTAACTGAATTAACGAGTTAAAATTAGCAGCAAAGCTGTTTAGTAGATAGACGTGCTAACCACAAAACCACGTTGACTAATATCATACAATGCGCTCCCTAACACAAACCTCATCTCACGCCTTCAGGTCCGCACAAATTTCAATCCATTACTTCAGATTCGATCCTAATAGAAGATAAAGTTGAGACTCACATGTCTCTAGGAAAATGTAATTCCATCAGATCTACTGGTTTTGGTGTCTGGTGCTAACATTGTTTCCCCCCCGTATGGGCTGTTAGCTGTTGTGGTTTTTGAAATGGTCGTTACCACATCGTGGTAATCACCGAACATCTTCTGTGTCTTTCGTATCGAAAATTTTTAAAGAGAAAAAATTCTAGACTGCTCTATAGTGTCCTCGACTTTTTTACGAATATTCTGGAATATTAACAAATGTTTTCAAATGTTCTAGAAATCCCTAGAACACAGCTTTGGAAACGTACGTACAGCACTGGTCAGCACCCCGGAAAAATCGTGTTAATCGATAAGTTGTGTGACACAGTTAAGACAGAGCAGTAACTAAACGAAAACGTTTACAGTAGAGACTCTGTTATATGATTATCCGGATTGTCAACGCGAACAAATATCTAGGCAGTCCAATCCGTTTGTACACGGGCATATCGCTCGGGCACTACCCGCCCGCACCCCGCGCTATCTCTGCCCTACGTGTTTCATTATTCTCTGAGTTAGACACTTGCCAATAGTTACGATGCAGACCCGTGTCTCTCCTGTGCTTAAAAATATCAAAGAGCAAGAGAGTGGTGTTATCGTTTAAAGTTAAAATAACGATAAACCATTTGTGGTAAGTAACGGTTGGTTGTACAGATTTAAATATTTCAAGAGAATTCCCAAATAGGAAATACAACGTGAAAAAAAGTCAGCTCATATAGCTGCAGCAAGTTCTTTTAACGGCCGTTTTTAAAAAAGAACTAGACGAAAATGACGTGGACTTTGTTTATTGTGCTGATGAAACCGGGTTAAATTGGAAATCATTGCCATCGAAATCTATAGCTTCTCAGCGTGAGAATCCAGTCATCGACTAGGATGACAACACTTTAACACCCAAAGTAAAAAATTTCGAAACGAAATTGGTAGACAAGGAAAAGTCACACTTTTCCTCGATAATACATCAGCACATCCTTCGGCTGAACTGTTAGAGAGAGAAAACGGAACGTTTGTAGTAACATTTTGGGGTCCATATGTAACACCCTTGCTATAAACACTGGATGGAAGGGTTATTGAAACATTACAGAAAACAGTTCTTACGTAGATTGTTATCTGCTGATGAAGGTAACGTAGAACTCGTTTCCTTATTTTTCAGGCAAATTAATTTAAAGGAATCTTGTTGTATGGTTGTACAAGTGTGGGATTTGATTGAAAGAAGACTTTGAATAAAGCTTGGAACAGAACACTGGAACGGGAGCACGAAAATTCGATAACCGATGCGGATGATTCTGTTTTGGAGGATAGAAATGATCTAATGACAAACATATAAATATGCTAGGAATGTAAGGCCAAAAGTATGAAAGGGCGACTCACTTGTGACAGTAATTATCAAAGTTTACAGATCATGTCTGATGATGAAATTGTTGAAAATGTTTTGCAGGTAAATGAACAGCAGAAAATGCAAGACGATAAAACAGAACAAAACGTAGATACAGAAAATGATGCAGAACCATCTCATGTGGAAGCATGTCAAGCTTTCAAATGGTTCTAAAACAGAGTCTGATATCTTAAGTTTACTACAGTCTAAACGAATTCGTGACGTAGGAGCAATGAAGAGAAAAATAGTTTACGTCAAATGAATGGTTAAGGTTGCAATATTTTAGGAATTTTAAGAAAATATCTACGTGCTTACGAAGATGTCTGTAACCTCTTCAAAAAGGTTCAAATGGCTCTGAGCACTTTGCGACTTAACATCTGTGGTCATCAGTCGCCTAGAACTTAGAACTAATTAAGCCTAACGAACCTAAGGACATCACACACATAAATGCCCGAGGCAGGATTCGAACCTGCGACCATAGCAGTCGCGCGGTTCCGGACTGAGCGCCTAGAACCGCGAGACCACCGCGGCCGGCTGTAACCTCTTAATATAAATTGATTTTTGCTGAATTCAATAAATGTAATTTGTTTTTGATACTTCGAATTAACTCTAGACACATAATTTTATAACAACGTGCCTAAAAGATAATCATACCCAACGGAGGTTAACTTTCAGAAGTTAATAATACAAAAAATCTTTTCTTCACACCATCAGTTATCCAAGTTTTCGATTATCGTAATGAGTTATAACAACAATTGGTCACGTTAACCGAGTCTCCACTGTATCTGTTTATAGAGAAAAAATACGTAAACAAAGAATGGTTGTCAGAGCGTACAATCTAAACAACGAAAAATGACGTAGTTGAAGAAACACATCAGAGAATACAGGATACGCCAACAGAAGAAGAAACTACATTTTTATCTGTTGGTATAATGATGGACCAAGACGAAAGTGTGAACTTCCAAATAGAATTCCTAAATTCGCTCAGTGTTCCCGGTATACTTTTTTCAAAAACTTAAACGCAAGTTTCATCATATTAAATTGTACAAGCCATGAAGTCGATTTTCACATCCCGATAGAGAATTTTTTTTTCTTTATTGTATTTCAATTCCCCATCGGGGCGGGCTGGCAGCAGCATATGCGCTGCTCTTTAGCCGAAAGACATAGAACAAACAATAGAAGACATTTAAAAATAACAAAGGTGAGAATATGGTGAACATAGATATAAAAAAGGGGGAACATCATGGAAGGCAATAGACAAAAAACGGGTTGACTGTAAAATGGAGATAAAAAACTGTTTAAAAGTAGCACACACAAAAAGCCACACACTGTGACGATTAAAAGAACACAAGGTACAGTAAGTCTGGAGCATAAAAGTATCGACGGATGGCGTAGCACATAACATAACACTGACAGCGAACCTCAAGGCAGTATCACACCTCTTGACACACAGGAGAAACAGCACTAAACACAACACTGATGTGGCACACATTGACGATGATCAAAATAAAGGGCTATGCCAGGCGCTAGGAGATGAGGGAGACCTGAAGAAGGGAGGGAGGGGAAGAGATGGGGGAGATGAGTGGGGGAGGGGGGCGCTGAAGAGGGCCAGGTAGGGAGGGATGTGAGAAGGAAAGAGGCAAATATGGGGTGTAGGGTCTCAGGGGAAGGAGGAAAATCCGCTCTGGGAGAAGGAGGAAAGAGGAAAAAGGGGGCCCTGGGGAGGGGGGAACAGGGCCAGTTTATAGTTGGAAGGAAGCGTAGATGACACGGCGAATTTCGTCATCCAGGAGGGGGAGCGTTGGAAATTGCCCTAATGAAGGAGATGGAGGGTGTAGAGGTGGAGAGAGGGAGGGATACAGCGATAGAGGCGCGGCAACGGGTGGGGGGTGGAGAGGAAGGAGGAAACCAGAGGGTGGGGGGATCAAGCCTGCGGACAATGTAAAGGATGTGGAGATGTTGGAGGAACAGGAGGAGGTGGGGGAAGGGGATCAGTTCATACAGGAGCCGTGTGGGGGAAGGAAGGCGGATACGGAAGGCAAGGCGGAGCACATGGCGTTCAAGGATTTGGAGGACCTTGTAAAAGCGGGTGGGGGCGGAGATCCAGGCAACGCTGGCATAACAGAGGATAGGATGGATGAGGGATTTGTAGGTGTGGAGGATGATAGAAGGATGCAATCCCCATGTCCGGCCAGACAGGAGTTTCAGAAGGCGGAGGCGGGAATGGGCTTTCTGCTGGATGGCCTGGAGATGAGGGGTCCAGGTGAGGTGTCGGTCGAGGGTGAGGCGAAGGTATTTCAGGGTGGGGGTGAACTGGATGGGACGACCATAAAGGGTGCAGTAGAAATCATGGAGGTGAAAGGAGCGAATGGTGCGGCCTATGATGATTGCCTGGGTTTTGGAGTGGTTGAGAAGGAGGAACCACTGTTTACACCAAGTGGTGAACTGGTTAAGGTGCGTTTGGAGGGTACTTTGAGACCATTGAAGGGTAGGACAGAGAGCCAGCAAGGCAGTGTCATCAGCATACTGGAGAAGGTGGACTGGTGGGGGTGGCTTGGGCATATCAGCTGTATACAAGAGATAAAGGAGAGGGAGAGGACAGAATCCTGGGGGACGCCAGCTGTGGAATAAAAGATACAAAAGTTGGTGTTGTGGAAGGTGGCATAGGAAGGATGGTGCGAGAGGAAGGAAGCGACCAGACGGACAAAATTGATAGGCAGGGCATAGGTTTGGAGTTTAAAGAAGAGACCGGGATGCCATACACGGTCATAGGCATTTTGGAGGTCAAGGGAAACAAAAATGGCGGAGCGACAGGAGTTGAGCTGGAGGGACAGAAGGTGAACAAGGATGAGGAGTTGGTCTTCAGCAGAGAAGGAGGGTTGGAAGCCACACTGGGTAAGGGGGAGGAGGTGGTGTTGAGCAAGGTGTTGATGGATAAGGTGGGAGAGGATGGATTCAAAGACCGTACTGAAGACGGAGGTGAGGCAGATGGGACGATATGAAGAGGCGGCAGAAAGAGGGTTTGGTGAGTTTGAGGAATAAGAGGACGCAGGAGGTCTTCCGCAGGTCAGGGTAGAAGCCAGTAGAGAGGATGACATTATAGAGATGGGCGAGGACAGTCAGACAGGAATAGGGGCTTTCTTGAAGGTGACGGTAGGTGACACAGTCATGACCAGTGGCCGTGTTGCGTTTGGACTGGAGGATAAGTTTAACGTCTTGTGCTGTGATGGGAGTGTTTATGTCGGAGGGGGATGACTGCCCCAAGTACTGGAGACTAGGAGCAAGTGCGCAGGAAGGAGCGATAGAGGTGACGGGATTCACGGAGGAGGAGGACAGTCCACAGAGGGAGAGTGGGACAGTGTGGGTGGATGGTTTTAGTAGGAACATGGGCCTCCACGGCGTCAGTAATTACCTTCTGAAGGAAGGACGAGGCGTGGATGATGTCATCAGGATGGCGATAGGTAAGAGGGTGGCTTTCGACCTGGGTGGAGATGGAGTCCCGGTAGGCATCCCAGTTGGCACGGCAATAGTCATGGACGACCTTGGGAGGGGGTGCAGGGTGCGGAGCCGGAGAGGGGCGGTGAGCAGACGTTATGGTGAGAAGGACAGAGAGGTGATCGCTACCTGTGGGGTCAAGGACGGCGACAGCGATACGCACAAGGAGGTTGGCGGAGGCAATGACAATATCGGGGTAGGTGTCACTTTCGGGGCAGGTGTGCTGAGGAAGGTGAACAAGGTGAGCTTGGATTGTGGACAGGGACTGATGCCACCGCCGAAGGGCAGCAGGAGTGCGGCTACGGGTGTTCAGGTCGGCGACAATCACATAGATGGAGAAGGTGTGGTCAATGTGTGAGATGAAGTCATAAGGAAGAGGAGCAGTGGAGTGGACATAGATGGTGGCACAGGTAATGGTGAGGGAGGGGTAAAAGACTCTAAGGATAAGGTGTTCAGTGGGGTCATTGAGGAGAGGTTGTGGCCGGACTTAAGGTGGCCTATCGCGACTCCACTCTGCGCATGAGGAAGGTGGGGGCCGAGGTATGGGTGGCAGGAGGAGGGGTGGTGTCCATGGAGATGGCAGGGGGAGCGGGAGGTGGTGTTGACTTTTTGTGGGAAGTGGCGGGAGCAGAGTCAGTAATGACGCGCTTTTGGGGTTTTTTGGAGACTGGAGGCTGGGAGGAGGGGAGAGGGACGGGAGTAGAGGGATCCCTGTGGCATAGTGGAGGCGCCGGGAGAAGCAGCCGGTTCAGTGGTGGCGACGGTGGCTCAGCGTGACGTGATGCGTGTGGGAGATGCAGATGACGAAGCGATGAGGTGGGTGAGAGAGGCGAAGCCGACCACCTGAGGGGCGGCAGCAGAGGCGGCAACAGAGGCGTACGTGAGGGCGGGGGTAGTAGTGGGAGCTGTTGAGGGTGTGGAGGCTGGAGGAAGGGTGTAGAGGTGTGGGTATACAGCAGGGGAGGAGATGGGGGGATGGGTAAGTGAGGGAAGCGAAGGGGAGGTGTAAGGAGGGAGGCGAGGGCGGCACTCCAGGAAGTGACTGTGGGAGAGGGCGAGGGGGAGGAGGTGTAGATGACAGTGGAGGTGGGAGTACTCATTGCAGACGAACGGCGACGGACAGATGGACGGGCAGCAGGCGGCGGAGGCGGCGACGGCGGCGGCTGCGGTAGTGGTTACAAAGACAGCGATGGACAGCGAGCAGGCAGCGGACGGACGAACAGCTACAGCAGCAAGCGGCGGGCAGACAGACAGACAGACAGACTCAAACTTCGAAGACGGAGAGAGTAGCCCAGGCTTTGCAATCTGACGCTTTCGAAGGAGGGGATCCAACCCTATAGATGTCCCCTTTTTTGAGAACGGAAATGTCTCATTTCTGAGACGTTATTGTAGCGTTCCGATACGAGAGAAACATCACATAATTCTGTTCACTCTGTCACTAGTGTAGAGATGGTATTTGTCATGTGAGATACAAAATGATTTTTGTGCATCTTTTATTTTAAATTTGTTCATCAAATCTTCTTGTACAGTTGTTGCATGAGGCGTGAATTATTATCAAATTATCGTCATTCATTGCGCCAAGTTATATGACCAGGCGCAGAGCCATCTGTTGGCAGCCAGCGGATGCATCCATGTGATTGCGTAGAAATTTGAGACGGTAACATGACATTTTTCAAACATATACGAGCTATGTGACACGACCTCTTGAAAATATAATAAAACTAAGCGCAGCGGCTCGCGCAAAGATCTCTGAGATTACTACGTCCAGAAGTTGTCAGAAAAACTTGGCAACTAGCATTACTGTTAACGGCGAATTCCGAGGTACAACAAATAGTTCGACCTTCGCGTGTTTTTTTTTTTTTTTAAGTCATTTTCAATCCCAAATGCGGAGTATGTTAACTGAGTAAACATTGTCTTACGGAGAAAAATAGCAGTTCGGAGTTTATCCCTGAAGCGAGTAAAGTTTAGTTTTGATTAGCATGCAATGGCATAAGCGGTTACCTTTTATGCTTGATTTTTGAAAATAAAGGCCAAATTTTATTGTAACAGGAGAAAGGTATTATTGACTGAAAACTCAGTTCCACAGGAGCTGTATATTTTACTGGAATAAAATTATGCTGCGTTACTGAAATGAAAATGCTTCTACGCGTTAAGAATCTTTGACTTAATTAATTCCTCTGTTGTGTTTGGTAAACTAAAAATGAAAATAGAAAGCGCATATGTTTTGCGATGCAGTCAGATAGGATCAGTATATTTAAAATGAATGAGAAATATTAATAAAACGGCTTTTCCATAAGAAACAGCATTTCCAAACTAGCTTCACCATACGTTTGGGGGGAATAAATATATTGCTGGCTAACAAAACACAACTGTTCTTATGAAATCTGGCGAAATAGAGGAACCTGTGTCCCTATAACATATCTATTTTGGGGAATGCACTCAAGAAACTAATTTCATCAGGAGGTATAATTAAATCTCGTGAGTATGTGAGCATTTAATTGTTGGCAAGAATCTTTTTAGTTATTTCATTTATATCTGAAATATAACAGTGCAACGCACGAAATATAGCTTTGCTTAAAACAGTTTAAAAATCTTCTACGTTTGCTTGTCAGCTGTCTCTGAGGATTTATTACGGTGTATTCCTTTTTTGGATTTGAAGTATATCAAATTAAGCAAACATATTTTAACAAAGAAATATCGTAAGATAGAAACTGTGTAGTAATAGTTGGTTTACACTCAAACTTTTCATGTAATAAGGGTAATCTATAACAGCTCCCTTTAACATATAACGAAGCGTATTGACCTATGGAGTACAATTTCTGTGCATACTCACCGACATATAAGGGAAAGTGCGTTGGAGTTCAGCGAACCATTTCGCCATCTTTGTGAAATGCTAAACTGCTAGTTTGTGTGCGGCAACTGCCGTTCGTGAGAGAACCGAAGGAAATTCTCCTGCAAGACGCTAAGCGGTATATTAATAGTCGTTCGCGCATTTTGACAGGTTAATGAGAGCCGAAATTCGAATCCTCTCTAACTTTCAATGAGTGCAGACCCTTGAAATACCTTTATGTGTATCGAAAACTGGAAATGTATTTCTTGTTTCGAGAGTAACTAAGGATGGTGGCAACATAATAATCTGCTCGAGATTGGTCAACACTGAAGAGAACTGTTTACTGTAAAATTTATTTTAGTCAAATACTCAATTGAACTGTTTAATGGCAAAACTGATTATGATTCCACAGTCATTATCAAAAGTTCACAAACACTTCTTGGCTGGTGGCTGCGTCAAAAAAAGATAGGAGTCAACATTTCCGTTAGACTTCTACTAGAGGATTAATCTTTTAGAAATGTTGCCTCCTAGCAAGCTCTGACACAGACACCGGCCAAGAAGCTGTGTGGGCTATTGATAATGACTGGTCAACCGAAATGGTTTAGCCATTAAACAATTTATGTCAGTCTTTGACTGATACAAAATTTGTAGTTAAAAATAATGAAGTAACTTATGCTCTCTGAAATCAAAATGGTGAATATTAAGGAAAGGATCCTCTTTAATAACTGCAGAGCTAATGTAAAAGGCGTGAGTTCATAAATTACTCATTAAGTCTAACAATTTGATCGAGGAATTATATCCTGAATTCAGGTGTAATAACTGAATTTGCGAAGCCCTGTCCTCAATTAAAGTCGATTTAACACAATACAAGACATTGCAAAGCCTAGTAATGATTATAGGAGAGCCATATGTTACAATGACTCATTTTTCAAGTTATTTTCAATTGTAAGTGAGCTCCATGCAACACGTACGCCTTTATAAGTTTATGCGTATGACTGACTACATCCCAGGTTTGCATACAAACCCCAGGCATTCCGTGGGTCTATTGCTACTTTTCAAAGTCGAACGCGATAGTGGATTATGATAACGTTTTAGAATGACGAGAACTGTTGCTGGAGAAGGACATCAGATCCCATGATTTTGTAGCTATATTTACTCTTGTCATTAACAACATAGTTTCCGTACGAACAATGTTAATAGCGTTAATTATAGCAAGCACGTACTTCGAAAACTTACATAGCTATGGGAAAAAAACGAGAATCCAGTAAAACCGCTTACCTTACAGATACTTTGTAACTTGGCTTTATTTTATGGACTAAAATAACTAATTATGAAATATTCTCTATTGTAATAAATAGTGATATGATCATTCAATCTGGCGGAGGTTCGAGTCCCCCTTCGGGCATGGGTGTGTGTGTTTGTCCTTAGGATAATTTAGGTTAAGTAGTGTGTAAGCTTAGGGACTGGTGACCTTAGCAGTTAAGCCCCATAAGATTTCACACACATTTGACAATTTGATCATTCAATAATTACAATGCAAAATAACAACAACAACAATATTAAATTACAGCAGCTCGTGATCTCGCGGTAGCGTTCTCGCTTCCCGAGCACGGGATTCCGGGTTCGATTCCCGGCGGGGTCAGGGATTTCCACCTTCCTCGAGATGACTGGGTGTTATTGCATCGTCTTCATCATCATTATTCATTCCCATTCCCAAATTATTCATCATCATCACTGTGGAGTATAAAGAACTAACCGCATCCGTGTATTCTGGTGGTCACGAGCTGTTGCGCACTTTCATGAGCTACTGCGCACTACTAAACTGACTTGCTTATAGTTCTATAATGATGTCCAATTGTTGGCAGCACTTGCGCATGATTAAAAGGTTGAACATTCATAAATGTATACCTCAGATTTCCATCGGAAAAAATACTTCTGTTGAAGCTGAGACACAGTAACAGTTAGTGTATACAATTGTAGCGGGAGGGATTGAATGGGTTAATTAGGTCTTCCAAAACGCACTGTATAGGGCCATATGTTTAACAGGAGAGCCAAGATTTGTACCTCTCCACATCGTTGGCGTCGTGCTCTTGGGACCTCCATTGAAAGGAATCAACCACATGACGTCGAAGTGTCACGAGCCCCGTTGGGATCGTGCTTCACAGAGCCTGCGCACAGGAAATTACGCCCCTCACTCACTGCAATTAGTCCAATTAATTCGGAGGTGTCGCTATAAATGGCTGAGCTGGTTATTAATACTGGCCGAAAATAGTGCGCAGCGAACCAGGCGGACTCATTAACGGAATGATTCATTACGCGGCTAATAAGGTCCGTAGTTCATCTCCGCAGCAGAGTCAATGCGTGCCGGCGTGTATAGGCTTCCACACGTTGCCTATTGGCGAATTTGTCGCCTAGGAGATCGGCCTATAGGCAACACGCCGTTCATCAGCAAAAGAGATAGCATATGTAGCTACCAGTACATTGCTTAAATAACAAACACACTTTTAATGCATGTATCCTAATTTCCAGATTCTCTGGAGAAACCGGTGGACAAGCGTCCGTCCTTTTCATCATAATGCTCTACTCTGTACAGATGTTAAAAACTTTCAGGGATCGTGGAGAAGGATAAATGTAACAATTTGATAAACGGGACTCTGGTCCGGAAAACCCGAGTCGAAAGTTGTAAGTGAAAATCATTTTGATAGCTCGTGGCAGTGGAACATATGTACCGGTAATGTTGTTCCAACGATTGGAGGGTAGGCAACTTTCGTAGGTGGTAGTATGCACCGAAACAAGAAATGAATGTGTAGTAAACATGGAATGTAAACTGCATATCTTAACAGTTATAAGCACTTGTTCATCTTCGATATTGTGAAACATACCTGGTGTACTGCAAATTTTAGGTTTCCATAGTTTAGGAGAAAAGTACTAACCCAGGCAAGGAAAAAATGTTCATTAAACATGAGCTCTAAAACGCATTTCTACGTATGCATTTTGGAGCCCTAATTTAACAGATATTTTTTTCTTATTTCAGTCCATGCTGTCACCTCTGAAAGTTGCCTACTCTATTATCTCACAAGTCAGCAATAACAGTACAGGAACATGTATTCCACTGTCATTGGTCTCAAAATGTTTTTCACCTTTAACTTTCGGTTCTGTCGATCCCGGACCAGCATCCCTTGTCTCAAATTGATACGTCTATCCTTCTCCATCAACTCTTGAAAATTCATGACATAAACACGGAATGATCTACTCTGTACTCGTACACCGAACTGTTACTGCAGTTTCTGCTGTTGCTGGATGAAAGGAGCAACGTTATAAATATTTTTCAACAGACTCTGTAGCAGTCGCAACAATGTCCTCGTTAACTCTGTGTCGTGATTTAGTTCTCGATTAGGTATCACTGCAGACAGATGCTTCAGTTTCTGAAAAAAAAAAACATCTAGTTCAGTCTGATAAGCTTGCTTCATAAGAAAAAAAAGGTCCAGTTTATGGAAAAAGAGCTCGAGAAGTCAGAACCATCTGATAAACATTTGTGTGCAACATTAGAACAAACTACTGAATGTTCACCTGTCGCGGAAAAGTTGCAGTACTCTTTGTGTCTCAACTGACATTTAACTAGGAACGTGGCTACGGCCTTACGGGTACTAACCCAAGAAATAACGATACTTTGAGGAAATCAGGCAGGAAAAGAAAATATCTGCTACTTACCGAGCACATTGCGAGTTATAGAATTGTCGAAGGAAACAAGCTACTAGTGTCTCAGTGACCTTATACTCAGTTTCGCTAACATGCAAATATCATTATATCAAGTCTTACACTTAATACCAATTAGTGAAACGACTAAAGAACAAACATATCGAGTTATATTCATCACAGGCTACATTTTAAGTGTGGCTAATGTATTGAATTTTTTCTCCGTAGAGCATAGTAAAGAGCGAGTTAGAGGGTACAGGGTGTACCACAATCATTCCTTCAATCCTTCCCATTTCATTTCCAGATGATACACAGATGTCTTGGAGCCTTCATGAGCGCCAGTCCAACGAGATACGCGGAAGCGATTCTCTGAAGACTGTGGGAACGTCAGACCAGTCGGAGATACGGGAGATCTGTGGTGATTGCAGGAGCGCTTATCCAAGATTTCTATCGCTACCAAAACCAATGACGCATCTCGTGGTCATTTTGTTGTAGTCATAAAGCTCAGACTTTAACTAAAGTGTAAAAGAAATTGCTCACGTGGCTAGGAATGCCACACCGTCAATTTGAAAACTAGAGAACTGTGAAATGAAGTCTTTTCATTGTTGCTAAGAATCAGTAATCTATCTACCATTACACACGCATTTTAGATAATCCGCTGTATTCTAGTCCTTTCCTCATTTACTTTACGCACCAGAGAAAGGAATCGATGACTAGCATCGTTTTTATTTCAACTGTTAGCATTTATACTGTTGTGAAAATACTATAACAAGCTGCATAATTAATCTAAAACAGTCTGTGGTGAATAATACACTATTGGCCATTAAAATTGATACACCGAGAAGAAATGCAGATCATAAACGGATATTCATTGACCAAATATATTATACTAGAACTGACATGTGATTACATTTTCACGCAATTTGGGTGCATAGATCCTTGATACGCCTGGGCATTGAGTCAATCACGGCTTGGATGGTGTGTACAGGTACAGCTGCCCATGCAGCTTCAACAGGATACCACAGTTCATCAAGGTAATGACTGGCGTAGTGTGACTAGCCAGTTGCTCAGCCACCATTGACCAGACGTTTTCAATTGGTGAGAGATCTGGGGAATGTGCTGGCCAGGGCATCAGTCGAACATTTTCTGTATCCAGAAAGGCCCGTACAGGACCTGCAACATGCGGTCGTGCATCATCCTGCTGAAATATAGGGTTTCGCAGGGATCGAATGAAGGGTAGAGCCACGGGTCGTAACCCATCTGAAATGTAACGTCCACTGTTCAAAGTGGCGTCAATGCGAACAAGAGGTGACCGACACGTGTAACCAATGGCACCCCATACCATCACGCCGGGTGATACGGCAGTATGGCGATGACGAATACACGCTTCCAATATGCGTTTACCGCGATGTCACCAAACACGGACGCGACCGTCATGATGCTGTAAACAAAACCTGGATTCACGCGAAAAAATAACGTTTTGCCATTCGTGCACCCAGGTTCGTCATTGAGTACACCTTCGCAGGCGCTCCTGTCTGTGAAGCAGCGTCAAGGGTAACCGCAGCCATGGTCTCCGAGCTTATAACCTATGCTGTTGCAAACGTCGTCGAACTGTTCGTGCAGATGGTTGTTCTCTTGCGAACGTCCCCAGGTATCGAGACATGGATGCACGATCCGTTACAGCCATGCGGATAAGATGCCTGTCATCTCGACTGCTAGTGATACGACGCCGTTGGGATCCAGCACGGCGTTCCGTATTACCCTCCTGAACCACCGGTTCCATATTCTGCTAACAGTCATTGGATCTCGACCAACGCGAGCAGCAATGTCGTGACACGATAAACCGCAATCGCGATATACTACAATCCGACCTTTATCAAAGTCGAAAACATGATGGTACGCATTTCTCCTCCTTACACGAGGCATCACAACAACGTTTCAGCAGGCAACGCCGGTCAACTGCTGTTCGTGTACGAGAAATCGGTTGGAAACCTTCCTCATGTCAGCACGTTGTAGGTGTCGGCACCGGCGCCAACCTTGAGTGAATGACCTTAAAAGCGAATCGTTTGTATATCACAGCATCTTCTCCCTGTCGGTTAAATTTCGAGTCTGTAGCACGTCATCTTCGTGGTGTAGCAATTTTAAAGGCCTGTAGTGTTCTTTTATACTGCGTAAAATTGAAAATGTAATAGCACATTGTAGCACAAGATTGTTTTAAGGAAAACTGAAGTAGATAACATGAATAAGGTCGGAAAGAAGAAGAAGAAGATGTTTTAGACAGGAATACAGCGATAACACACATCCGGTGTCCGGAAGTTACACTGTATGTCACTGCATTTTATCCCTTGCTACACTGCAGTGCATCACAACTTGCCTTCATCGCCGAGGTCGCTAACACACACCCGTGCAGTGACTCTCGAATCGGAGGTAAACCGGTTCGAATTCTGGCGGTAGACAAAACTTAAGTGCTAAGAACTTTCCGGCAAGAGAGCTATAGATGGTGGTTTAAAGTTCCTGATCACTTAGGTGCAATATCCTGGATTAAATCCTGAACTTTCGCGCAGTTGTCATGAAGTGATGGCATGTGACAATGCTGATAATCATGCATCCATCGGATATGGACGTTAAGCCCGGCGGCCACCTTAATGCTATTGCAGAGGCGTAGGAATAGGCTATGTGTCGGCATCGGGTTTCAGCCTGTCCCTTTTCTCACCATTCTATAACCCAAACATAACACTAAACTGTTGTGCACGTCACAGTCTATGGTGTTACTGGAACTAGTTTACATTTAAATCAAAATTTTTTTCTTAACATCCAAATTCACAGCTACTACTTTGGTTCTACTCCTCGTGGATTAGGTGCTAGCAGTAGTCTCCCCATCATAAAAGTGCTTTTCTTTAATTGATAATACTGACTGACAAATTTTCACCTCACAGTCCCTGAACGACCAGTGAGATGAGTGAGAGAGGTATGACGCGCTGGCAGCAGGGTGCGACTAGAGCGTCGGTCAAAATTCTCGGCAGTAGAATGACGTGTTCTCCTCTCTCTCTCTGTCCTGTTGGTTTTTGAATTCTATTCCGCTACTGTTCGACTACCATCGTCCTTATGGCTGATTAGTGGTTTGTTCACCATCTTCAAGACGTGCAGCTGAACTCTGAATTGGAGAACATAGGCCACATTTACCTCTTGAACCATCTGTTTTTCTTGCTGTTTCCTCTGGATGCCCACAAATCCTGAGAACCCCAGTGACACCGGCACAATATACGCACCCATTACACTTACCTACATACAACCAATAGACACAGAACACAGCTCTCACATATCTGCTAGGAAAATGGTCATTGTGGACACAGGAAGAAAGCTCTCACCGAGCAGGCGGCCGAACTACCCCTCGCGTTCACCCAGCCAACAATGCCATGTGACTTTACATGTTACACCATAAAGAGTGATGAAAATTATGAGCCAAATGCATGGTGTCACCTAATTTTAATAATTTGTTCTTTGCTACATTAAATTTCGGGTGTGCCGCGGCATAAATTCAGCTTCTTTCTCTAATTCTTCGGCGGTATATGGCTCAGCCATCTTCAGAGTGAGCCGAAAGACTGACGCTCCAGCACTCGCTGCGTTCTTTTTAACTCGCGGGCCGCGCCACTGCGCATGCACTTACAGATCACACAGGCGCCAGAGACCCTGATAGGCGGCAAATAAGTACAGAGCACATTAATTATATCTGTGGCCGCGCAGTCGAGCTACTATGGGATGTCTATGTATCACTCTTGAGCTGCTCTGCCGCGACGTCTTTTTACGTTTATAACAGAAAGAGCTGGATCCCATTGCTTAATCTAGCTGAAGCCGCCATCTCTGCTAACTAAAATCGTCGCCAAGCGAACTTCAATTGTCTCTTTCACCACCGAGTCCCAGGAAGAGGACGGAGACGCAAAAATTTCGTCGTTTTCGTACAACATAGAGTGACCAGAGTCAATACAGTGTACTGCAGCAGCTGATTTATTTGGCTATAAGAGGAGAGCGCAATTGCGACCTTCCTTTCTGCAATAAATTTACAAAAAGGTAGCGACAGAATGATACATCGACATCCCAGCGTGGATCGACTGAGAAGCCACGAATATTATTCACTTTTTTGCCGACAATCAACGTCTCTGTCTTCTGTGTATCAGAAGTAATGGTCAATAATTCACACATGGAAATTACAGACCAAAAGTAGCTAATAAGCTCCAATAAACACGGGTCCACAAATCAACCATTGTCGAGATACAACACATTTTGTATTGCGATTCATCAGTGTCTAGTAACACATAGCATCTCTAAACGCTAAAGCAGATGTTCGAAATGTTGTCCATGTGTCTGAATGCAACACTGAACTCGTCCTTGAAATGACTTTTGAATCCTCTCAGGCAGTCCTGGGGAATTCTGTTCAAAATTTTTAAATGTGTGTGAAATCTTATGGGACTTAACTGCTAAGGTCATCAGTCCCTGAGCTTACACACTACTTAACCTAAATTATCCTAAGAACAAACACACACACCCATACCCGAGGGAGGACTCGAACCTCCGCCGGGACCAGCCGCAGAGTGGGAATTCTGTAAATGCTAAAGGCTGCTTCAATCGACAGCCGTAATTCCTCAAGAGAGTTGACCCTCGGTAGCGTAGACCAGGCTTTTAACATGATCCCACATACAGAAATCCATGGGATTTAAATTCGGAGACCGTGAAGACCACGGCACAGTCCCTCCTCAACCTGTCCAATGTTGACCGTATGTCCGAGCTAGAAGCCGGCCCACTCTTAAATTAAAATGTCATGCGTGAACCACATATTCAGACTTTGGCCCAGCGGAACATTATGTATATCTGGAAGTACAGTCCACAGAAACCGCATATACTGCTCTCTGGTTATTCTCTGCGGTAGGAAGTGCGGTCCAATATGGGGTCTCCAAGCAGTCCTGCACAGACGTTCAACGAATAACGCTGCTGTTGTAGTGATACATGTGTTGCATCAGAACTGACATCGGCCCAAACGTGACAGTTACGGTAGTTAAAAACGCCGTCATGGTTAAGTCCAGCCTCATCCGTAAACAGAATACTGCTTACGAACAGGGGATTCATGGTAGAGTGTTGTTGTACCCATTGGCAGGAATTATCTATAGAAGAAAAGTCTGCGTTGTCGAGAGCTTGCACTCGCTGGAGGTGATGTGGAGAGAGTACTTGCCGATGTCAAATCCGCCACACACTGCTCTGACTCAGGACACGCTCTTGGGTAACAATCCCCCTTGTTGAAGTACTAGAGACGTTCGTATACAATGCTTAACACCCTTTCCTCAACATCGGTGTTATGGATCTGGGTCGACCTTCTCGTACATGGTGTGCGAAACTCCCTGTTTCTCTAAGGCACTAATTTAACTGGCTAGTTGTATGCCTCTCGGACTACCTGCGGAGAGCGAAAGCTTCTTCACACAATCGTGCTGCCTCAAGGTCACAGCCATTCGCTTTGCCAAATTGATGTGTATGTCAGCGTACTCCGCCCATGGTATCTTCAAGTTCGTAACTGATTGTGAGGCCGGTACGGCACAGTGCACAGAAGGGGAAGGGGAAGTAGTTGAGCTTGTGTAAACAAACAGACAATCGATTCCAAACCTTGAGATACCAACGTAAATACCGCGGTATCCAGGGCCGTTTACAGTTGGTTACCAACTTGAATTAATGCAGTACCTCGGAAACGGTTGATTTTCGAACTCATGTTCATTGGAGCTTTTTAGCTATTTTTGGCCTGTACGTTTCATGTGTGAAGTCTTAACCATCAATTCTAAAACACCCCGTATATTTTCATTTTTTAACCATCCGTTTTTTATTTTTTATTTAAAATACAAAACAACCCCAAATTTTGTTTGTATTTCTTATCATATATATATATATATATATATATATATATATATATATATATATATATATATATATATACCGTGCACTATTCAGTGTCCCCTCGACGATCACCAGAGGTGTACGGCCAATGTAGGAGATCGCTCCCCACACCATGATGCCGGGTGTTGGCCCTTTGTGCCTCGGTCGTATGCAGTCCTGATTGTGGCGCTCACCTGCACGGCGCCAAACACGCATACGACCATCATTGGCACCAAGGCAGAAGCGACTCTCATCGCTGAAGACAACACGTCTCCATTCGTCCCTCCATTCACGCCTGTCCCGACACCACTGGAGGCGGGCTGCACGATGTTGGGGCGTGAGCGGAAGACCGCCAAACTGTGAGCGGAACCATAGCCCAGCTTCATGGAGACGGTTGCGAATGGTCCTCGCCGATACCCCAGGAGCAACAGTGTCCCTAATTTGCTGGAAAGTAGCGGTGCGGTCCCCTACGGCACTGCGTAGGATCCTACGGTCTTGGCGTGCATCCGTGCGTCGCTGCGGTCCGGTCCCAGGACGACGGGCACGTGCACCTTCCGCCGACCACTGGCGACAACATCGATGTACTGTGGAGACCTCACGCCCCACGTGTTGAGCAATTCGGCGGTACGTCCACCCGGCCTCCCGCATGCCCACTATACGCCCTCGCTCAAAGTCCGTCGACTGCACATACGGTTCACGTCCACGCTGTCGCGGCATGCTACCAGTGTTAAAGACTGCGATGGAGCTCCTTATGCCACGGCAAACTGGCTGACACTGACGGCGGCGGTGCACAAATGCTGCGCAGCTAGCGCCATTCGACGGCCAACACCGCGGTTCCTGGTGTGTCCGCTGTGCCGTGCGTGTGATCATTGCTTGTACAGCCCTCTCGCAGTGTCCGGAGCAAGTATGGTGGGTCTGACACACCGGTGTCAATGTGTTCTTTTTTCCATTTCCAGGAGTATATATATATATATATATATATATATATATATATATATATATATAGTTTCCGTTGCTGAAGAGCGGAGAATTGTACCCCTGACAGCCCAGGCCTCTCCCATAAGGGGCGAGAGAGATGAAATAACAATAATTAAATAAATAAATAGAACTGGAGCGTCAGTCTTTCGGGTCACCCTGAAGGTGGCTGAAGAATAAACAGTCGAAATATTACAAGAAAAAACTGAATTTGTGCGGCTGCACACCCGAAACGTAATGGAGCAGTCATTCCGAGGCGAAAACATGACAGTTGCTTCCTTCTTCGTCGGATGATGATAATGATGATGATTGGTTTGTGGGGTGCTCAACTGTGCGGTCATCAGCGCCCGTACAAAATCCCAATTTTCACACGATCCATTTTTTTCACAATCCAATGGGCACTGTCACAAATGATGATGAGCAGGAGGACAACACAAACACCCAGTCCCCGGGCAGAGAGAAATCCCCAACCTGGCAGGGAATCGAACCCGGGACCCCGTGATACAAAGGCGCGCTAGCCAGTAGACCACGAGCTGTGGAGTTCTTCATCGGACTGTTAGTCCCTGGTGCTATGAGACATAGCCTAGAAATCACAAAGACTGTCGCTGTACGTGTTCTGCTTCCTTTCTTCTGGCGGCCGTGTCCGTGTTTCTGCTTACGAAGCTGTGGGGACCAGGAGAGGGGTGGCTGTCAGGGTGCAGTGACTAGAGCTAGAGCGGCCACCCGGAAGTGCAGCAGAAGCAGTGGGGCAGGT
The DNA here is from genome assembly GCF_023897955.1 of Schistocerca gregaria. Lineage (NCBI taxonomy): Eukaryota > Metazoa > Arthropoda > Insecta > Orthoptera > Acrididae > Schistocerca > Schistocerca gregaria. Next base: position 773,220,389 of record NC_064920.1, read on the forward strand.
GCAGATGAAGCAGGTGCGGCGCGCTTCTCTGGGCTGGTGGGACGCCGCATTCCTGTGCGAAGGCGGCAGGCGCGAAGGACAGCCCAGAGCAGCTTCCGGCACGCGCCATACACGAGCTCACGGCCGCCCGCCGCCACCTTCCCCATACTGAGCAGACGTGTCGTCCCCACTGGCACCTCACTCTGCTGGCTCTGCTATGCTCTCACTATGCTGCGTTCATCATAAGAATAAATCTTGTGTAAACATTACACTACGCCAACCCGCCAGGGTAACCGAGAGCGGCTAGCGTGCTGCTTCCAGATCTCGGGTAGGCGCGCCGGCCCCGGATCGAATCCGCCCGGCGGATTAACGACGAGGGCCGGTATGCCGGCCAGCCTGGATATAGTTTTTAGGCGGTTTTCCACATCCCGCTAGGTGAATACCGGGCTGGTCGCCAAGTTACGCCTCAGTTACACGACTCACAGACATTTGAAAACGTACGCACTATTTCACGACTTACACTAGACGCAGACGCAGACCCGGAGGGTTCGGGATGGCGTCAGGAAGGGCATCTAGCCACCCTCTGGAATTAACACTGCCACATCTGTCACAACAATGCTGACCCCGCGTTGGAGCGGGACAAAGGCAACGAGAAAGCAGAAGAAGAAAGAAACATTACACTACGCCTCGTGGAGTTACCGTGTGGTTAGAGGCGCCATGTCACGGATTGCGCGGTCTCGCCCGCCGGAGTTTCGAGTCCTCCCTCGGGCATGGGTGTGTGTGTTGTTCTTAGCATAAACTACTTTAAGTAGTGTGTAAGTCTAGGGACCGATGACCTCAGCAGTTTGGTCCCTTTGCAATCCACACACATTTGAACATTACACTACGATTCTTCCGCGTATGAGGGAAGCTTATCGGACTTCGTTGTTATTTGACTGTAAAGTGTGTTATGTTAAAATGTGTGAAAAAAATCCTATGTCAATATCGCTAAAACTCCTTTATCTATTACTAGTTTTCAGCTCATAGACTAGCTTTCTTCAGATCTAAAATATAGAAAATTCCGTAAAAGAGGTGAACAGTAGTATCATATATTTTATATTTAAACTTCCATTCTATGACACATACCAATAAAAATTATTACTTAATTCAGTGTGTATCACCACCAGGTATTGTCCGCCACCGGGAGCTGAGTGGTTTGCTTGCACGGTAGCTCAGCGTGTTCGGTCAGAGAGCTGCTCGCCCTCCGTAATACAAAAATTGAGTGAAGGAATCAACAATGAACTTGAACGGATGTACTTTGACGTCGGCCAGACCAAACGCAACGAAAAATTAAAAAAAAAAAAGGGAAGTGGTGAGCGCTACTGAATGTCAATCTTAAGGGCCCGGGTTCGATTCCCGGCTGGGTCATAGATTTCCTCCGCTCAGGGACTGGGTGTTGTGTTGTCCTAATCATCATAATTTCATCCCATCGACGCACAAGTCGCCGAAGTGGTGCCAGTTCGAAAGAATTGCGAACGATCTACCCGATTGGAGGCCCTACTCACGCGACATTTACAAGTACATTTTTGCACCAGGCATTACACATCGTCATAATATGTTGAGCTGAATAGCTCTTGTTGTCATGCACACACTGAAAAATTTTATGGATCGTGACAAATCAACCACTTACGAAGGACATTTTGTAAGTGGTACAAAGAGCGGTATCGCGCTTGTGCTTAAATGCACGGAGATTGATACTGGTAATTATCAAACAGTCCATGTATGAATATAAATATAGCGAACGGCTTGTCTTCTATCCGGTAACCCAGTCCTGGTTTCCTTTGTTACTATTTTCTTTTTTATAATATTCTCATTATTATTCCATCCTGGATTTTCCATTGTTTTATATAACTAAGAATTTACACCAGCAATGAAAATTGGAATTTTTGTGTGATATAAAATTAGAAACAAAAATAAGTGCATTTTAATTTAATAGCAGTGCGGTCTGAGGCTCCTCGTCACGGTTCGCGCGGCTTCCCCCGTCGAAGGTTCGAATCCTCCCCCGAGCATATGTGTGTGTGTTGTCCTTAGCGTAAGTTAGTTTAAGTTAGATTAAGTAGTGTGTAATCCTAGGGACGGATGACCTCAGCAGTTTGGTCCCATAGACCTTACCACAAATTTCCAATTTTTTTAATTTAAAATGATGGTTAACTGTGTTAATTATCAGTTATTTAATGAATTTATATATTTAAATAATGTAGGTATTCGAACTAAGGAGAAAATGAGATAACTGCGGCGAGATTTGAACCAGCGATGCACAAATTACCGGTTTTTCATTTTCCAACGCTACCGATTAAGCCACATATTTTGTTTACGTAAACTGCCTTAACATTATGTAGATACTAAAACTTCCTGAATACTTCAGAGTCGATCTTCTCTGTAAGCTTGTGTATCACACTAAGAACAATCTGTTTCTCGCCATTTTTAACGGTGTTCCACGCCCGTGTTTCAGTACGAAGCACTAAGCAGCGTCAGCCATTTTCACAGTATGTATTAGGAGCGCGACGATCAGACCACAACTGTAATAGCGTTTACGGAAACTACGAATGAACACGACTTCTGGAATAAAAACTGCATAGTTGTAGTATGATTACCAAACACGTTCATGACTGTTAATACGTTAGAATTTCTTAAAAAATTATTTAACAGTAACGTAGTAATAAGATATCTGATGCATAAGTAGGACCTACTTCAATATCAGTGTCCTTGTGCTGCAGCTTCTGGCCAATAAACGCGTTTGTGTTTGTTTACATCAGTTTTATTCTTATGATGAATGAAGTATAGCGCAAAATGACACATTGTTGTGTTCTTCAGTCCGAAGACTGGTTTGATGCAGCTCTCCACGCTAACCTATAATGTGCAAGTCTCTTCATCTCTATTATTACTGGAATTTACATCAATTTGAACCTGCTTCCTGTATTCACCCCTTAGTCTGCCCTACAATTTTACCCCCCCCCCCCCCCCCTTTTAATCAAGTTGTGTCACAATTTGTCTTTCTCCCCAATTTAATAAGGTTCCTTCTCTTTTGCTATTCGATCTACCTATCTAAACTTCAGCATTCGTCTGTAGCACCACTTTCAAAAGCTTCTATTCTCTTCTTGCCTCAATTGCCTCTAGTCCACGTTTCAGGTTCCTAATACTTAAATTGATATTATATGTTAACAAACCCCTCGTTTTCAGAAATCTTTCTCTTACTATTGCCATTCTGTATTTTATATCCTTTCTAAGTCGGCTATCATCAGTTATTTTGATACTCATCTACCAAAGCTAATCCATCACTTTTTGACTTTGTGTCCCATTTCCTAATATAATTGCCTCAGTATCAACTGATTTAATCTGACTACATTCCATTATTCTTGTTTTACCTTTGTTGATGCTCATCCTACAAACTCTTTCCAAGACACTGTCCACTACATTCAACTGTTCTTCCAAGCCTTTTTCTGTCCCTGACAGAATCACAGTGTCATCGGCAAACCTCAGTTTTAATTACTTCTTCCAGAACTTCAATTACTTTGCCGAATTTCCTCTTCGGTTCCTTTGCTGCTTGCTCGGTATACAGACTGATTAACATCAGGAATAGGCTACAACCCTGTCTCATACCTTTCTGAACAACTGCTCCCCTTTCATGTCCTTCGACTTTATACAACCTTTCGTTCCCTGTATTTTATTCCTGCCATCTTCAAAATTTCAGAGAGTGCGTTCCAGTCAAGTAGCCAAAAGATTCCTCTAAACGTAAAAAAGCTTTAAATATAGGTTTGCGTATTTTTAACCTACCTTTTAAGATAAGTTTAAGGTCAGTATTGCCCCGTGTGTTCCTACATCTGTCTGGAAACCAAACTGATCTTCCCCGAGGTCGGGTTCTTTGTTTTTCCATTCTTCTGTAAATAATTCGTGTCAGTGTTTTGCAACTACGATTTATTAAGCTGATAGTTCAGTAATAGTCGCACCTGTAAGCAGCTTCTTTATTTGGAGTGGAAATCATTATTTTCTTCCTGAAGGTATTTCCCCTTTCACAAAGAGTGTGCGAAAAGTCCACTGCCAGAGGCCGAAGGTCCGTTATACCAAAACACTCAGAACGTATTCCTAAAAAAACGTTTGAAGGTTGGTCGGTGGAGTCCGGTTTCACCCCTCATATCTTGCACACTAGGTGGAAAGTTTTGCAACGGCTGGCTCTTTCAAGGACCTCAATGAAATACAATTACTAAAATAAGTCAATTTTATCTTTCCATCTATCGCCACGGTCAAATACCGCTGTCATGCGCGAACTGAGATGCAGTTAAGTTTCGAACTCTTTAAGTTTATGGCAACTAGAGCGTCAGCCCACTAATATTATTGATGCGGAAATCACGGTATGGTTCGGCTGTCTTTGACATTTTCTCCGCGGTGGCTCGTAGGGAAAGCACGTTGCGTCGCAGGCGTATATCGGTTGCAAGAAGCCGGTGTTTTGCGAAATAGCCATCGGCTCTACGAGCGCTTCCTGGGCTGGCAGGGTAACTTGTTCTTTAACCTGGCACTCCAGATCGAGTGCTGCAGGGAGCCCCCATGAAACTAGCAACCGTCTTGGTGAACCAATTGTGCCCGTAAAGGGAACGCCCGTTATTCTACTACTCTAATCGTTAGCTTATGGCGAAAGAACCCGCTGCAATCAATGTAAAGTGCACATAAAGATATTCATAGACCTTGCAAGACATAAATTATTCGACAAGACAATAAGTGAAGTTAATGATTTGACAGTAAAACAGAAGTGAATTAATCTAAGTTCGCCACCAGCGAAAGTCGCTGGACGATTAATATCCAAATTTCTGTCACTAAAAGAGTAGCACTACATTAAAGATTATAAACTGACAACTAAGGAGGAAAAAATATATCAAAACCCACAACTGAGATGTTATGGAAAAGGATATCTATGTTTAGCGTCAATAGCTTCTCGCTATCTCCACCAGTAATTAATAACATGAGTTGTTATTCGATGCGCTATCCTCACAAGAAGAGAAATAAAGTAAGAGTGCTCGTGCTACGCTTCTGAGCTTGCACATTGCATAGATACTAGGAAATTCATCAATTTAGCGTTTCAAAATGGCTCTGAGCACTACGTGGCTTAGCTTCTGAGGTCATCAGTCGCCTAGAACTTAGAACTAATTAAACCTAACTAACCTAAGGACATGACACACATCCATGCCCGAGGCAGGATTCGAACCTGCGACCGTAGCGGTCGCCCGGTTCCGGACTGTAGCGCGTAGAACCGCACGGCCACTCCGGCCGGCTTTAGCCTTTCCAATGAAAAGATCACTCTCCAAACATTTCCACGCTTCGGCGTCAATCTTTCGCATTGCAGCCGGCCGCTACGGCCGAGCATTTCCAGGCGCTTCAGTTGGAACCGCGCGACCGCTACGGTCGCAGGTTCGAATCCCGCCTCGGGCATGGATGTGTGCCATGTCCTTAGGTTAATTAGGTTTAAGTACTTCTAAATTCTAGGGGACTGATGACCTCAGATGTTAAGTCCCATAGTGCTCAGAGTCATTTGAACCATTTTTTTTTTCCGCATTACAATGATGTCTTACTATCGTTTGACTGCGTGCTTGGCAGCCGACGGTGTGACTCTGATCACCGCCGGGGTGTAGCATTAGGAGTGGACTACGAGTTCCATCCTAGCTGGTGCCGTTCTGAAAGAAATACTTTCGAACTGAAAATATGAATGGCCGACTCACCCGCCCCCCCGAAATGTTCAAATGTGTATGAAATCTTATGGGACTTAACTGCTATGGTCATCAGTCCCTAAGCTTACACACTACTTAACCTAAATTATCCTAAGGACAAACACACACACCCATGCCCGAGAGAGGACTCGAACCTCCGCCGGGGCCATCCGCACAGTCCATGAGTGCAGAGCCCTTCACCGCTCTAAGGAGCAGCCCTCACGCCTCTACCTCGCGGCCAATCGTGGGGCATCCCCGAAACGCTCTTCCAGTTACAGAAAATTACAACGAACCTTTGCCTCCCACCAGAATGTTGACTGTGGACTTACCAATCAGCACCTGCACGAAGCAGCGTCCGGCTGGCCAGACTCTCAGGGTGTAGCGGTCGTTCGCCCTGCTCGTAACATTTCTGGAAACCTGAAAGGTAAATTTCCCAAGGAAAATTATTTTGTCTTTATTCCCCGCTGTATTTCCAGGTGTATTCTCGAGACGATATTATTTTGAAGTGGCGGGTGGTGTCCCACTGCCTTCCAGTAGAATGTTTGGTCTTCAGGACAGCAGTCACACACTCCGATTTCGCAGTGGCTAACGGGGATAACTCGCCTATCGCTGGCCTCGCGTTTGCGTACACTATTGTGGGGACCACGTTTCACCGAACCTGGACCCACAGGTCCACTATTGTTCCGCTGTAAGCGGATTAGCCATGGGCCGGCGAGCGCCAGATTCTTCATGTCTCTCCCAGAGGTAGCTTGCCGAAAGTACAGGGTGTCCGAAAAGACTTACCCTGATTACATAAATTGTTAACTCAGGCTAGAAGTAAGATACAAATAAGAAACTGGTGTCTAATTGTTTACAAACTATCAAAGTTTTTTTCACACATCAGTAAACTTCGACATGAGCACCCTTGGTAGCACGTAGCACATCTAGGCGATATTCAATTTCCGTCCACACATTGCCAACATCACTGGAGGGATCGATTCAACGACTGTGGTTTTCCGTTGCCGCAGCGTTTCAAGATCTGGTACACCAGTAGACCTCGTCCTTGACATAACCCCATAAAAAGAAGTCTAATGGGGTTATGTCAGGAGAGCGTGGAGGCCAAACCGTTGGCCCATCACGACCAATCCATCGCCCAGGAAAGGTCATATCGAGATGGGCATGGATGTCCAAACCCCAATGAGGCGGTGCACCGTCTTGCTGAAACAAGACGTCGGGGTGATACTCAAGCAACTGAGGAACACCATACAGTTGCAACATGTCCAGGCACACTGTAGATGTGATGGTAACCTCAGTGAAGAAGAACGGCCTGATAATTCAATCGTGCAATAGCGCGCACCAAACATTCACCTTTGGACTGCCTCTGGTGCACTCCATGACCTCGCCAGGGGCTTGTGAACCCCAAATGCGCACATTATTGTGATTCACTACTCCACTGACAAAAAAGGTCGCTTCGTCGGAAAAGGCAATTCATCTGAGATAACCATCGTCGTCCTCAATATGTGATAGCATTTCGACCGCAAAGTCATATCGACGTGTACTGCCATTGGGCAACAAGGCCTGAACGATTTGCACTTTGTATGCACGAAACAATAAACTTTTGTATAAAATGTCATGGAGATAGCTTTTTGGAATCTAGTTCACGTGAGGCCCTGCGCACCGATTTCTTCGGACTTCGCAGAAAAGACTGCCTTACTGTTTCCACCCTATCTGCTGAGGCTCTTCGTCGACCAGACCTCGGAAGGTCAGCAACCGATCCTCTCTTCTTCAACTTCTCATACCAGACTTTAATGCTCTTGACATCAGGTGGATTCCTTCCAAATGTTGTCTGGAAGTGTCTCTGCATTGTGGTTGGTGATCGTGCCTCATGATACCACAGAACACACTGTGCCTTCTCGTGATTGGTTAACATGGCTTCTTGGGCAGTGCACCTCATCTACTACTTACGTACTGCGAACCTAAAACAGGAAAAAAAAATCGACACAAGTTTCATATTTGCATCTTACTTCTGGCCTAAGTTATCAATTTATGTAATCAGGGAATGTTTTTTCGGACACCCTGTATGCTATGAAGGTCCACCTGCGTCCGACTAGTGAGAAACATGCGTTCCGAAGCCCTCGCATGTAGCTCCAAGACCGCTCCCACATGCAGAAATATTAGATAGAGAAAAAGTACTGAAAACAGGTTAAAGAAGCCTGTAATCGGGATAAAACTAACTACAGCACCCATTGAATCTCATAACCACTCATGTTTCATGTTCTCCTTAAGCTAAAATGCAAGATTGAACTGTTTACCATGATGAGACTCTAAGTGGATTAAAAAATGTGAGGAAAAGACGAAGACGAGGCCGACGCCTCCACGCTGACGTCAGTCTGTTATACAGTTATGCAACACGTTTCATGCCACTGTTGTATGACGCTTTTACAGAACGTAATTCTCCTTTATAAAATCAAGGATTCCGCGAACCCTGATCTTGCGAAACTCAGCTATCTCTGCTCCTCCATGAGATTCAGAGTGCCATAGGCATCGCCACTCAGGTTCATACCGTGTCCCTTCACTTCAGGAAGGCGTGTGATACAGTTCCGCGCCGTCATTTAGTGAACAAAATTCGAGCGTACCTAGCGTCGGAACGAATTCGTGATTATATCCAGAACTTTCTTCCACATAGAGCTGAAATCACCTCTCTTAAGGGAGCGAAATCGATAGATATAAAAGTAATTTCAAGAGTACTCAAACGAAGTGTTAAAGTACCTTCACTGTTTACAAGGATCTAGTAGATAATGTCGGAAGTTTCATGAGGCTGTTTGAAGATGATGCAGTTGTCTACAAAAATGTAGCAACGCCAGAAGACTGTGGCAAATTGCAGACAGATCTGCAGAGGATGTATGGACTGGTACATTCTGTACAAAAGAAATACTTCAATCGATTGACGAAAGGAGAAAGTACAAAAACGTTCAGGAAAAGACAGGAATGCAGTTACACGGGGTGATTCCGTGACGATGTTACAAACTCTCAGGGATGGTGGAGAAGGGTAAATGTATCAATCTGAGATAAGAGATATAAGCGAAGATCTACTGAAGTTCCACTTTCGCGCTCAAACTAAGACCTCTAATTCAGAACTCTGATCATGAAGCGCAGAAGCCCACTGAATGTTTCCCATACCCTCAGACAATTTCCCCGTTGATGAACTAGTAACGGCGCACGAAACTTGATGTCAGAGGGACAGAAAATACTAAGTCTTTCAACTTTCACAAGGTACTACATTTACAAGAGTTACTCAGAATGGCTTCCCCTCCCCCCCCCCCCCCCACCCTCACCACCCCTTGCAAGGCATGGCATCGTCGCACAAAGTTCTGTCGTACCCGTTCTAATATCCCAGATATCGTTTGAACAGTGTTGCAGGCAGCAATAATTCTTGCCAGGAGATCATCAGTCTCGACTGGTGTCTGGTACACAAAACATTTCACATGGCCCTACAAGAAGAAATCAAGAGGGGCGAGGACAGATGAACCAGCTGGTCACGAAACAAGTCCCCCTCTGTCTATCCGCTTTTCGGGGAATAACTGATCGACATGTTCACGAATCCAGACTGAGGTGGGAATCCATCAGTTGCAATCACATCCGTTGATGAATAACAAGTACGGTCTACGATCCTGGGTGTATGTCTCTGATAAATAATTTGTGTACTGGTGTTTTTAAGTGGATAGGAAGAAGAAGCGGTCCTAGTACATAATTATTGACTATACCTACCCAAACGCTGAATGATGATCTGTGTTGATGGGTTTTCGCAACTGTAGCATGGAGATTCTCATGGATCCGAACGTGATTTTTGCGGTTATTTAGCATTTCGTCTTTGGTGAGACAGGCTTCATCCGTGAAAAGTACATATGCAGGAAAGTGAGGATAGCCCGTAAGGCCCTGCAAAAACTATTGGCTGAACACAACCCGAGGTCGGAATTCACCAGAAGTCGACGTGTGCACTTTCTGTCGGTGGTAGGAGTGCTGTGGCATTTCTATTATGTTCGCCATACAGTACTCTGCAGAATATAAATTTCATGTGCAAATGATTGAGTGCTGACTGCAGACGCCTTATCCACTCGAGCAAGTACTGAATTTCTAAGTCCGAAATCTGTATGATTAGTAGAAAAATTTGGAGTAGGAATTAAAATCCATGGAAAAGAAATAAAAACTCTGAGGTTCGCCGATGACGTTGTAATTCTGTCAGGGACAGCATAGGACCTGGAAGAGCAGCTGAACGGAATGGACAGTATCTTGAAAGGAGGGGTATAAGATGAACATCAACAAAAGCAAAACGACGATAATGGAATTTAGTCGAATTAAATCGGGTAGTGCTGAGGGAATTAGATTAGGAAATGAACCGCTTAAAGTATTAAATGAGTTTCGCTATTTGGGGAGCTAAATAACTGATGATGGTCGAAGTAGAGAGGATATAAAATGTAGACTGGCAACGGGAAGGAAAGCGTTTCTGAAGAAGAGAAATTTGTTAACATCAAGTATAGATTTAAGTGTCAGGAAGTCGTTTCTGAAAGTATTTGTATAGAGTGTAGCCATGTATGGAAGTAAAACGTGGACGATAAATAGTTTAGACAAGAAGAGAATATAAGCTTTCGAAATGTGGTGCTACAGAAGAATTCTGAAGATTAGATGGGTAGATCACATAACTAATGAGGAGGTATTGCATAGAATTGGGGAGAAGAGAAATTTGTGGCTCAACTTGAGTAGAAGCAGAGATCAGTTGCTATGATATGTTCTGAGGCATCAAGGGATCACCAATTTAGTATTGGAGGGTAGCGTGGAGGGTAAAAATCGTAGAGGGAGACCAAGAGACGAATACAGTAAACAGATTCAGAAGTATGTAGGTTACAGTAAGTCCTGGAAGATGAAGAAGCTTGCACAGGATATAATAGCATGGAGAGCTGCATCAAACCAGTCTCTGGACTGAAGACCACAACAACAAGAGTTGCCCTCCTCGGTCGTTGCCTTGTTTCATCTAACTGTTGGAATAGCCCTGGAAACATGATGTGAACCAGAGGTATTCTACGAGGATATCTGGTCCTGTAAAACTTTTTCGCTGCTCTGCTGCTTCCTTTACATGCCCACGCACGAAAATCATGCCTACAAGTTCCACCACAGAGTAAAACGCCTTTCGGATAGGGTCAATTTGTAAACACAGTCTGCAGTCTACTACAATACAGGTATTGTGCACCAGAACTGCTCATGCCAGTACGCAGAACACCATCTGCATTGAATTAGTTGGGTACTTTCCTAACATCTACACCCAAGTGCTAGTCGCGATTGCCTAACCTACAAACTCAGCAGCTACAATATCGGTACATGTATTCCAAGGTGAATTATAACTTTCGACTCGATCGTTTCCGAACCAGGGTCCCTTATCTCAAATTGATAAATTTACTCTTCTCCATCATATGCGAAAGCTTGTAACGTCATCACGGAATCACACTGTAGAAGTTGCTTAGGAAGGAAATAAATAGGATTAGCAGGTAAGCCAAGACGAGATGGCTGAGGGAAAAACTCGAAAGAAAAATTATCGTAGGAAGGGCTGATTCAGCATATACACTACTGGCCATTAAAAATGCTACACCACGAAGACGACGTGCTACAGACGCGAAATTTAACCGACAGGAAGAAGATGCGGTGATATGCAATTGATTAGCTGTTCAAAGCATTCACATAAGGTTAGCCCAGGTGCCGACACCTACAACTTGCTGACTTGAGGAAATTTTCCAACCGATTTCTCATACACAAACAGCAGTTGACCGTCGTTGCCTGGTGAAACTGTAGTGATGCCTCGTGTAAGAAGGAGAAATGCGTACCATCACTTTTCCGCTTTGATAAAGGCCGGAATGTAGCCTATCACGATTGCGGTTTATCGTATCGCGACATTGCTGCTCGCGTTGGTCGAGATCCAATGACTGTTAGCAAAATGTGGAATCGGTGGCTTCAGGAGGGTAATACGGAACGCCGTGCTGGATCAAATGGCTCTGAGCACTATGGGACTTAACATCTATGGTCATCACTCCCCTAGAACTTAGAACTACTTAGAGCTATCTAACCTAAGGACATCATACAACACCCAGTCATCACGAGGCAGAGAAAATCCGTGACCCCGCCGGGAAGCGAACCCGGGAACCCGGGCGCGGGAACGTGATGGATCCCAACGGCCTCGTATCACTAGCAGTCGAGATGACAGGCATATTATCCGCATGGCTGTAACGGATCGTACGGCCACGTCTCGATCCCTGAGTCAACAGATGGGAACGTTTGCAAGACAACAACCGTCTGCACGAACAGTTCGACGACGTTTGCAGCAGCATGGACTATCATCTCGGAGACCATGGCTGCGGTTACCCTTGACGCTGCATCACAGACAGGAGCACCTGCGATGGTGTACTCAACGACGAACCAGGGTACACGAATGGCAAAACGTCATTTTTTCGGATGAATCGAGGTTCTGTTTATAGCATCATGATGGTCGCGTCCGTGTTTGGCGATATCGCGGTGAATGCACATTGGAAGCGTATATACATCACACGGCGTGATGGTATGGGGTGCCATTGGTTACACGTCTGGGTCACCTCTTGTTCGCATTAACGGCACTTTGAACAGTGGACGTTACATTTCAGAAGTGTTACGACCCATGGCTCTACCCTTCGTTCGATCCCTGCGAAACCCTACATTTCAGCAGGATAATGCACGACCGCTCGTTGCAGGTCCTGTACGGGCCTTTCTGGATGCAGAAAATGTTCGACTACTGCTCTGGCCAGCACATTCTCCAGATCTCTTACTAACTGAAAACGTCTGGTCAATGGTGGCCGAGCAACTGGCTCGTAACAATACGCCAGTTACTACTTTTGATGAACTGTGGTATTGTGTTGAAGCTGCATGGGCAGCTGTACCTGTACACGCCATCCAAGCCCTGTTTGACTCAGTGCCGAGGCGTATCAAGGCCGTTTTTAAGGCCAGAGGTGGTTGTTCTGGATACTGATTTCTCTGGATCTATGCACCCAAATTGCGTGAAAATATAATCGTCAGTTCTAGTACAATATATTTATCCAATGAATACCCGTTTATCATCTGCATTTCTTATTGATGTATCAATTTTAATGGCCAGTAGTGTATAAAAATCAAAACAACCTTCGTGAAATTAAAAGCGAGGGCGAGAAAATTAAGAGTGCAATAACATGTTGTTGATGACCTCTACCATGGGAAAAACTTGTCTGATGATGTGATGGAAGAAGAAATGGGTGTCGATGTGGAAGACATATGAGATCCAGTATTAGAGTCATACTTTTAACTATTTTAGAAGTAATGCGATCAAATAAAAGAGAAATAATGGATAACATTCAATAGGAATACCTGAAATCATTGAGGTAAATGGCTAGGAATCAATTATTCAAGCTGGATATATACCATCAAACTTCCGAAGAAATATCATCGACAAAACTCTCAGAGACACCAAGTGGAGATAAGTGCGAGAATTATCGCACAATCAGCTTAAGAGCTCATGCATACGAGCTGCTGACGAGAATAATACATCGAAGATTGGAAATTAACGTTGGGATTTGTTAAACGACGACCAGTTTGGCTTTAGGAAGGTAAAGGCACCAGAGAGGCAGATCTGGCATTTCCTTGCTAATGAAGGCAAGACAAGCAAGATCATTACACTTTCACAATATCTGTCGACCTTAAAAAAGCGTTCAACGATTTAAAATGGTGCAAGATGTTCGAAATTCTGACGTAAATAAGAGTAAGCTAAAAATAAAGACGGATAGTATAAAATATGGACGAGAATCAAGAGGGAGAAACAAGAATGGAAGCCCGAAAACGATGTGCTCGGGTTGAAAAATGGGCGAGACAAGGATGCAGTCTTTCGACCCTACTGTTCAATCTACATTGGCGTCCAAAACTAAAGCAACAAATGGAAATTTTGAAACATTGCGTTTATTTTACCACAGAACAGTAGAAACAGGTGATAGTAAAGTAGAAACAAAGTAAAGAATACAGAACGTAATCAACGGCAAAATACGTAACGGTAGACAAAAATGTTCTTCGTTTTTTCCAACTTAACAGTTTTGCACACACATTCTGACAACTGATTAATGTGCTCCGTACGTGGTGTGACCACCTCTGGCAACAATACAGGCCTGACAACGAAGGGGCACACTGTGAATGACGTCATCAATCTCACATTGAGGCAATATTGTCCATTCTTCCTGCAGAGCCGCTCACAAGTCTTGGAGAGTGGTTGGTGGATGCTGGCGTGATGCAACCCGTCCCCCTAGTGCATACCAGACATGTCCCATGGGATTCAAATCGGAAGAGCGAGCAGCCCACGCCATGCATGCAATATCTTCCGTTTCCATAAAAACATCAACCATCATTATCGTCCATCAAAACAAAGTCTGAGCCCAAAGCACCTCGCAACAATCGCGTATGAGATCCCGTGATTTCCTCGCGGTACCTAACAACAGTTAAATCTTGCTGATTCACCCGTACAATTTCATGAAGTGGTGTTCGAGTGGTCAACATAATCCCTGCCCACACCATTAGGGATCCTCCTCTACAGCCGGCCAGAGTGGCCGAGTGGTTCTAGGCGCTACAGTCTGGAGCCGCGCGACCGCAACGGTTGCAGGTTCGAGTCCTGTCTCGGGTATGGATGCGTGTGGTGCCCTTAGGTTAGTCAGGTTTAAGCAGCTCTAAGTTCTAGGGGACTGATGACCTTAGAAGTTAAGTCCCGTAGTGCTCAGAGCCATTTGAACCATTTGAACCTCCTCTACATCGGTTTCTTTCCACAATGTTTGGTCCCGAAATCGTGTTCCACGTGCTCTCCAGATGCGAATCCGTCGAGAATCAATCTCCGGAGCAAATCGGGACTCATTCGTGAAAATAACATCGACCCACTGTTCGACCGGCCGCGTGACATGTTGACGGCTCTACTCTAGACGTTCCATTCCGTGAAGACACGCCAGAGGTGAACAGAAGCAGGTCTCCAACAATAAAGACCACTCTGCTGAAGCCTTCTGTATACCGTTGCTTTGATACAACACGTCCAGTGGGTGCTGCAAGGTCAGATGCCAGTTGCAGTGCAGTACTAAGGCCTTACCGTCGTAATCTTACAGCCAAATAATGATCCACTCTTTCTGCTGTCGCACGTGGTCGGCCCTGTTCTGGCCTCTGGGATACAGTTTCGGTCTCTATAAACTGCCGCCTCATTCGAGAAACAGCAGAACAATTCACATTAAGCCATCGGGGCACATCAGTTTACAACTCTCCTGCTTCCATTCCTCATATGGCCTTCCACGACATAGAGTCTACAGGCATCTTCTCTGTGCCATACTGCCCCATCCGTGACTGTGTACACAACGATTGTGAATGTGGGACTAATCTGCAAACACCACCGTGACGTCATTGTTGGTGTGGTTGTTCGTTGATCGGAATGCCACCTTCCGTGCAGAACACGATCGTAACGACATCTGTTGACTATTTATATGATAATACTGTGAATTAGACACAGGACGTGGAAATAACCGTTTGTTTCTTTAAGTTTGGACACCAGTGTATATGTCGAAGAAGCAACAACGGAAATGAAAGAAAGGTTAATGAGTAGTATCAATGTTCAGGGTGAAAGGATATCAGTGGTAAGATTGGTTGATAATATTGCTATCCGCAGTGAAGATGGAGGGAAAGAGTGACAAGATATATTGAACTGGAATGAACGGTCTAATGAGTACAGGATATGGATTGAGAATAAACCGAGGAAAGAAGAAAGTAACGAGGAGTAGCAGAAATGAAATTGGCGGTAAACTTCTCAAAATTTCGGCCACGAAGAGAAGGAATGATTCTACCTCGGAAGCAATGTAACACATAACGGACGAAGTAAGAACGACATAAAAATCAGTCTAGCACAGGCAAAGGAGGCATCCCTCGCCAAAAGAAATCTACTCATATCAAACATGGGCTTAAATTTAGAGAAAAATTTTCTTAGAATGTATGTCTGGGACACAGCATTGTAGTGTAATGAATCATGGACTGTGGGAAAACTGGGAAAGAAGAGAATTGAAGCATATGAGATGGGGTGCTATAAAAGAATGTTGAAAACTGGGTGGACTGGAAAAATAAGGAATGAGTAGTTTTTCTGCAGTATTGGCGAAGAGGTAAACAAGTGGGAAACATTGACACGAAGAAGGACATCAGTTACGACATCAGGGAATAACTCCCACGGGACTAGAGAGAGAGTCAGAGGGTAAAAACTGCAGGGGAAGACAGAGATTAGAATACATCCAACAAATAATTGAGGACGCAGGGTGCAAGTGGCATTCTGAGATGAAGAAGATCGCACAAGAGAGGTTTCCTTGGAGGGTGTGCATAAAAAAATAGCTCTGGTGACGGAAAAGTGAAGCTCTGTGCAAGAAATAAGAAGCACAATATCGTTGGGGAAGTAAATCTTTTGAAAAGGTAAAACGGCAGTTGAGAGCAACAAAAAATTTCGATAAATCTAAGAAAGCAATTGCGGAAATAAAGGGAGAGGAAGAAGAGGTAGTTGTGCTGGATGGTACGAAATGTGGACGAAATTACCTGCAAATTTAAAAAGAGATAAGGGCAGAGGAAAGAAGAGCAGTTCCAGTCGATGCCTTTCGTAAGACAGGTTTTCCAAAGGAGAAGAAATATGGTCAGAGAAATATTACGTAAGAAACGCTCCATTCGCCGTATTGTTAGAGGAGAACACGGCAAGTGTGATAACCCGAATTCTCATTAACTTTCTCAGTGCAAGAAAAGCCAAAAAAAGCGAACATGTGTCTCAGTTATCCTAGATACTGGACTTTTTCTGAAAAAACAACGGTCGACGTTCTTGACCTAACTGAGATGTCTTTTGGTGGACAATAATGTCTGCGGAAATGATGGTTCAGTAACTAGCGTTGCAGCTTCTGACTTTTGCGCCCCATGTGCGAAACCCGATTATTGCTTTATTTTAATTTTTTCGTCTATCTACCCAAGTCCGTAGGAGATTACTACAGGATATTTCTTATCAAATTAGAGGATACAAGGACGTTACATCTTAATTGTAAAATTACAATTGTGTTCCACAGTTAGTGTCATACATTTATTTTGTAATGTATTTGTGTACAATATTTTCATTAGGGCTGCAATGTTTTTAAATTCTCATATTCTTATATCTCATTTTTATATCAACTGTTATACTGATTCTTACACTTTATTCTTACTTTTATTCTTCAGGAAGATTTGGTGCATTCGCGTGGATGATGTATTCGAAAATTGAAATTCCAATCACAACGAGCATCGCGTGAAGGCATTCTTTCCACAGTGATATTTATTCGCATGACCCTTACCCGGGAAAGAAACATCCTTAACATTGCTGAAGATTTCTCACGTTGGCAATAATTTCGCTGCAAACCACCCCTAATGGATCATTTTACCGCAAATTGGCGCTTGAAATTGATTGTGAATCAAGACCCGCTACGGCAGTTTTACCGATAACAATTTCAAATAATTTTCCGATTCATTTATTGGTTTTTATTTTTATTTAGATTTTTTAATTCATTCACCAGACATACAATTAGTAGGCGAATAAAGACTGATCAGTTACATTATACACTGTAAAAAGCATTCTTGGGGTAATCTTCCATGGACATGGGTAGATAAATGAAAAACTGAAATTGAAGCGATATCGGGTTTCGAACATAGGACACAAAAGTGTGAAACTGCAATGCTAGACACTACACAGGCACATCTTCTGTACTATTCGCTGGCTAAAAGCCACATAAAGTATTTCGGAAACTTTAATCGCCATTTTCTCAGAAACGACCAACTCTCTGTGGATAAGCCGAGGCATGTGTTCACTTTTATTAAGCCCTTTTCCACTGAGCGAAATTTCTGGGAAATCGGGTATGGCACTTGCCGTGTTCTCCTCGTTAGCGTTCAACTCGCGGTCGCGGCCACAATGCCTGCTCTCTGAACGACGTGCGGCGCGCCAGTCAAATTACTCCACGTCCTGCTCGATTTGAGCGCAAGCGCTTATCGGCTGACCCGGATTAATTCTCAGTAATGCTCGCTTTGATCCACGAGACAGGGTTAAATTAAAGCCTTGTAACTGCCTAGCTGCTCTCGCGAAGATTGCGAGATGCGACCACTGGGCTGGAATACGTACACCGCTAACAATTTATACCGCGTGGTTATAATTAAAGTGCAGGTACCCTCGAAGATCAAATGTGGGCTGTTCTTATCGTATGGTACCAAAATTTGCTAGATACGCTAATATGTTAATGTAGAAACGATTTACGTTAAAAATTATTTACAATTCTGGCCGGTAGGTCAAATCTGGCACTGTGAATTCAAGTAAGGCATATTGTTGATTTTATTATTAATCATCTTGCATAAAAACAGTGTGTTCTACACAGTTGCGTTCTGCCAAAAAATGAATCACTTGCTGTACGAGGAGGTCTCGAAAGCGCGCAAACGTCATGGCATGACTCACAGGCCCTCTGGCTGTATTCTTTTCAAAGAAGAACACACCGGGAATGAAGATGCTTGTGAATCCACACCACACAGTCAGGTATGGCAATTGCAGTGGCCCTTCGTGTGCAACATGCGATTCAACAGTACCCCAAACCCTCTCTTCGAAAGTTCGAGTCCTCCCTCGGGCTTGGGTGTGTGTGTGTGTGTGTGTGTGTGTGTGTGTGTGTGTGTGTGTGTGGCGCGCGCGCGCGTGTGTGCATGTGTGTGTGTGTGTGTGTGTGTGTGTGTGTGTGTGTGTGTGTCGTTCTTAGCAGAAGTTACTTTAAGTAGTGTGTAAGTCTAGGGACCGATGACCTAATGAATCCACATACACACACAGTACCACAAATTCGGCAATTCTGTGTATTTGTGGCACGCTGTAGAATAAAATCTGCCTCGTCGCTACGTAGACTATTACCCGGCCACATGTCATCAATCTTGATTAGTGCCAGAAAACGAAGGAGCAAATTCAAAACGTTGCTGTGTATCAGGAGGTTTCACTTGCTGCATTGTCTGGATCTTTTATGGGTACCAGTGTAAAATAGTCCGCAAAATTTTTGTACTGTGACATTGGACGAGCATTAGCACTACCCGGGGCATATCCGGCATGGTCAGTTACAGAAATAACAATCTCGACAATAACTTGCATTGGGATAGGACGCCTTCCTCTCCCAAGTGCCATACGAAGCCTAGCGGCGTTTTCAAATTTCATTATCACCTTCTTCGAACCAGACAATGACATCAGGCCTCTCCTCAGACTTTTCAATCAGCGATACTCTCTCAATGCAGCACGTAAACAGTTTCACTAACAGTGCACGGTCTCTCTTCTCGATAACCATATTGTTCACTCACTTTACGGCTTATCAAATGATTGCGTGGATGTCATACCGTCATACAAACAGCGTACGACACAAGGTCTGCACCTAGTGGCCAAAATTGCAGCTAAATATTTCTCAACGTAAATCGGTTCCACATTATACATTACCACATCTATGAAGTTTCGCTGCCATACGATAATTATAGGCCACATTGGACCTCCGTGGATAGTTGCACTTAAGTTATAACCATCCAGTAAATTACCTCCAGCTGGCTCCCAGTAACCTCCGCCAATAATCTCCACAACAACGAGACAGCAATCTAGTTGAAAGTCAACAGGGAAGAAAAAAATCGATAACACCGCCCTCAGATGTCCTTGGAAACAAAAGGATTTTGTTGGCTTCAATTCTAGTCACGCCCTTCACCTTCCAAACACTACCTCCAGCTACCTAATTGTTCCACGTTCTGATATAAGGCCTCTTCCAATCGAACAAGTTCAGGCACACTGAGCTGCAATAGCGAAAAAAAAAAAAAGAAACAGGAAAGTACCTAAGCAGAATACCACGCCCGCTCACGTAACACACTTCCGAGTTCCTGTAGGATTTCCATATTGCAACAATAATCTCGCTGATCATCATCATATAACTTCTTCTACTGCTGCTGCTGCTGCTTCTCTCTCTCTCTGATTAAGTGGTTTAATGAAACACGTGGTCCACGCCAACGTAAGACTCGGAGATTTATTTTGTAAATGTGGTACAAAGACGTGATTGCGGCTCCATTTACGTCCGCTCAGTTCCACGGCTACCGCTAGAAGACGAATTAAGTCTGGCTTTACTCATTTATCTTGAGACAAGTGAGAGTGGCAGAGACAAAACTGCTCAAGTGAATGCTTTTTCTGTAATTAGGTGCACTTTACGCGAAAAAATACGACGAAAGCGACATCTGAAACCACAAAGCTAAACAGAAAGAGCTATGTCGCGGGCAGGGCAGGTGTGATGTATTACATCACGAAGGATCACCAACTCCCGAATTTACACTCCTGGAAATTGAAATAAGAACACCGTGAATTCATTGTCCCAGGAAGGGGAAACTTTATTGACACATTCCTGGGGTCAGATACATCACATGATCACACTGACAGAACCACAGGTACATAGACAAAGGCAACAGAGCATGCACAATGTCGGCACTAGTACAGTGTATATCCACCTTTCGCAGCAATGCAGGCTGCTATTCTCCCATGGAGACGATCGTAGAGATGCTGGAAGTAGTCCTGTGGAACGGCTTGCCATGCCATTTCCACCTGGCGCCTCAGTTGGACCAGCGTTCGTGCTGGACGTGCAGACCGCGTGAGACGACGCTTCATCCAGTCCCAAACATGCTCAATGGGGGACAGATCCGGAGATCTTGCTGGCCAGGGTAGTTGACTTACACCTTCTAGAGCACGTTGGGTGGCACGGGATACATGCGGACGTGCATTGTCCTGTTGGAACACCAAGTTCTCTTGCCGGTCTAGGAATGGTAGAACGATGGGTTGATGACGGTTTGGATGTACCGTGCACTATTCAGTGTCCCCTCGACGATCACCAGAGGTGTACGGCCAGTGTAGGAGATCGCTCCCCACACCATGATGCCGGGTGTTGGCCCTGTGTGCCTCGGTCGTATGCAGTCCTGATTGTGGCGCTCACCTGCACGGCGCCAAACACGCATACGACCATCATTGGCACCAAGGCAGAAGCGACTATCATCGCTGAAGACGACACGTCTCCATTCGTCCCTCCATTCACGCCTGTCGCGACACCACTGGAGGCAGGCTGCACGATGTTGGGGCGTGAGCGGAAGACGGCCTAACGGTGTGCGGGACCGTAGCCCAGCTTCATGGAGACGGTTGCGAATGGTCCTCGCCGATACCCCAGGAGCAACAGTGTCCCTAATTTGCTGGGAAGTGGCGGTGCGGTCCCATACGGCACTGCGTAGGATCCTACGGTCTTGGCGTGCATCCGTGCGTCGCTGCGGTCCGGTCCCAGGTCGACGGGCACGTGCACCTTCCGCCGGCCACTGGCGACAACATCGATGTACTGTGGAGACCTCACGCCCCACGTGTTGAGCAATTCGGCGGTACGTCCACCCGGCCTCCCGCATGCCCACTATACGCCCTCGCTCAAAGTCCGTCGACTGCACATACGTTTCACGTCCACGCTGGCGCGGCATGCTACCAGTGTTAAAGACTGCGATGGAGCTCCGTATGCCACGGCAAACAGGCTGACACTGACGGCGGCGGTGCACAAATGCTGTGCAGCTAGCGCCATTCGACGGCCAACACCGCGGTTCCTGGTGTGTCCGCTGTGCCGTGCGTGTGATCATTGCTTGTACAGCCCTCTCGTAGTGTCCGGAGCAAGTATGGTGGGTCTGACACACCGGTGTCAATGTGTTCTTTTTTCCATTTCCAGGAGTGTAGAATGCAATCTCCGACACAGAGAACGCACGACTTGCCACCCCAACCCCATGAGGTCTGCTGGCCAACCTTAATGCTGCCGAGTCAGTATCCAGAGAGCTCAAGATTTCAACACCCAGGACAGCTGCCGATCCTCCAAAATAGTTAGGCCTTCCAGTGAATCAGCCACAGGAAGAGACTTCAGACATTTCCATTGGCCATTTCGTGGTCTCACAACTACATCTTCTCTAGAATGTGTTGCTTCCTGCCAGAACCCTAGGAAGTTTATTTCAACCGTGTTCTGTAAATTCTGGTCGGTGTGGTAAAATTACTCGGCCTTAAGACAGCATAGTAAGCCCACACCACAATATATTTCGGAGGATTAGGAAAAATCTAGTCTTATTCATCTTCAGCTGAAACAATGTCGCCTTCCTCTAGGTGGCAGAGACTGGTCCACGTGTCCGCACTAGGGAACAGGACGGGGACACAGGCGCGGAAAAAGAAGCATGCACATTTAAGGTATAGAAATCAGGTGCATATATTTAGAGAACGTTAAATCGATAGTGTTGTCAATGTCATTTACATCTGCGAGATCAGCTGCTCGCTTTACGATCTAATGGCCTGCAACGTAGGAGGTATTTTTTGGAGACATTATACAGGGTGTTACAAAAAGGTACGGCCAAATTTTCAGGAAACATTCCTCACACAAATAAAGAAAAGACGTTATGTGGAGATGTGCCCGGAAACGCTTAATTTCCATGTTAGAGCTCATTTTAGTTTCGTCAGTATGTACTGTACTTCCTCGATTCACCGCCAGTTGGCCCAATTGAAGGAAAGTAATGTTGACTTCGGTGCTTGTTTTGATATGCGACTCATTGCTCTACAGTACTAGCATCAAGCACATCAGTACGTAGCATCAACAGGTTAGGTGTTCATCAAGAACGTGGTTTTGCAGCTAGTGCAATGTTTACAAATGCGGAGTTGGCAGATACCCATTTGATGTATGGATTAGCACGCAGCAATAGCCGTGGCGCGGTACGTTTGTATCGAGACAGATTTCCAGAACGAAGGTGTCCCGACAGGAAGACGTTCGAAGCAATCGATCGGCGTCTTAGGGAGCACGGAACATTCCAGCCTATGTCTCGCGACTGGGGAAGACCTAGAACGACAAGGACGCCTGCAATGGACGAGGCAATTCTTCGTGCAGTTAACGATAACCCTAATGTCAGCGTCAGAGAAGTTGCTGCTGTACAAGATAACGTTGACCACGTCACTGTATGGAGAGTGGTACGGGAGAACCAGTAGTTTCCGTACCATGTACAGCGTGTGCAGGCACTATCAGCAGCTGATTGGCCTCCACGGGTACACTTCTGCGAATGGTTCATCCAACAATGTGTCAATCCTCATTTCAGTGCAAATGTTCTCTTTACGGATGAGGCTTCATTCCAACGTGATCAAATTGTAAATTTTCACAATCAACATGTGTGGGCTGACGAGAATCCGCACGCAGTTGTGCGATCACGTCATCAACACAGATTGTCTGTGAACGTTTGGGCAGCCATTGTTGGTGATGTCTTGATTGGGCCTCATGTTCTTCCACCTACGCTCAATGGAGCACGTTATCATGACTTCATACGGGATACTCTTCCTGTGCTGCTAGAACATGTGCCTTTACAAGTACGACACAACATGTGGTTGATGCACGATGGAGCTCCTGCACATTTCAGTCGAAGTGTTCGTACGCTTCTCTACAACAGATTCGGTGACCGATGGACTGGTAGAGGTGGACCAATTCCATGGCCTCCACGCTCTCCTGACCTCAGCCTTCTTGACTTTCATTTATGGGGGCATTTGAAAGCTCTTGTCTACGCAACCCCGGTACCAAATGTAGAGACTCTTCGTGCTCGTATTGCGGACGGCTGTGATACAATACGCCATTCTCCAGGGCTGCATCAGGGATTCCATGCGACGGAGGGTGAATGCATGTATCCTCGCTAACGGAGGACATTTTGAACATTTCCTGTAACAAAGTGTTTGAAGTCACGCTGGTACGTTCTGTTGCTGTGTGTTTCCATTCCATGATCAATGTGATTTGAAGAGAATTAATAAAATGAGATCTAACATGGAAAGTAAGCGTTTCCGGACACATGTCCACATAACATACTTTCTTTCTTTGTGTGTGACGAATGTTTCCTCAAAGTTTGGCCGTACCTTTTTGTAACACCCTGTATAATACAATCCAGATTTCTGCTACAATAGTTAAATGTTATACCTACAGTCTAACATATTTAGGTACAATATAAAAATAATGAAAGGCACTAACGAAAAACACAAGTACCCAATCCGCATACAGAACCAATAACAATATCCGGAATAGACTTCAATCAGGAAAAACGAAATAACCAATATTCACAAACATAGGAACACCATAGGAACCAAACTGATTTAGGCATGCGTATTCAAATACAGAGATATGTAAACAGGTAGAGTACGGCGTTGCAGACGCTAGCGCCTATATAAGACAACTGTCTGGCGCAGTTCAAAAAATGGTTCAAATGGCTCTGAGCACTATGAGACTTAACTTCCGAGGTCATCAGCCCCTAGAACTTAGAACTGCTTAAACCTAACTAACCTAAGGACATCACACACATCCAAGCCCGAGGCAGGATTCGAACCTGCGACCGTAGCGGTCGCGCGGTTCCAGACTACAGCGCCTAGAACCGCTCGGACACCCCGGCCGGCTCTGGCGCAGTTGTTAGATCGGTTACTGCTGCTACAATGGCAGATTATCAAGATTTAGGTGAGTCTGAATGTGGTGTTATAGTCGGCGCACGAGCGATGGGACATAAAATCTCCGAGATAGCGATGAAGTGGCGATTTTCCCGCACGACCATTTCACGAGTGTACCGTGAATATCAGGAATCTGGTAAAACACCAAATCTCCAACATCGCTGCGGCCGGAAAAAGATCCTGCAAGAACGGGTCCGACGACGACTGAAGAGAATCGTTCAGCGTGACGGAAGTGCAACCCTTCCGCAAATTGCTGCAGGGTTTAGTGCTGGGCCTTCAACAAGTGTCAGCGTGTGAACCCTTCAACGAAACATCATCGATATGGACTTTTGGAGCCGAACGCCCACATGTGTACCCTTGATGACTGCACGACACAAAGATTTACGCCTCGTCTGGGCCAGTCAACAGCGACATTGGACTGTTGATGAATGGAAACATGTTGCCTGGTCGGACGAGTCTCGTTTCAAATTGTGTCTAGCTGATGGACATGGTCGGATATGGAGACAACGTCATGAATCCATAGACCCTGATTGTCAACAGGGGACTATTTAAGCTGGTAGAGGCTCTGTAATCATGTGGGGTGTGTGCAGTTGGAGTGATATGGGACCCATGAAACATTTAGCTACAACTCTGAAAGGTGATATGTACGTAAGCATCTTGTCTGAGCACCTGCACCCATTCATGTTCGTTGTGCTTTCTAATGGACTTGGGCAATTCCAGCTGGCCAAAGCAATATCCCACAACTCCAGAATTGCTACAGTGTGCCTCCAGGAACTCTCTTCTGAGTTTAAATACTTCCGCTGGCCACCAAACTCCACAGTCATGAACATTATTGAACATATCTGGGATGCCTTGCAACGTGCTGTTCAGGAGAGGTCTCTACCCCCTCGTACTCTTACGGATTTTTGGATAGTCCTTCAGGGATCATGATCTCAATTCCCTCCAAGCACTGCTTCAGACATTAGTCGAGTGTATGCCACGTCGTGTTGCGGCACTTCTACGTGTTCACGGGGGCTCTACACGATATTAGGCAGGTATACCAGCTTCTTTATCTCTTCACTGTATAACAGACAATGGGTAGCTCAGTATAAGATATTGAGAGCACACGTGAGTTAATAAAAAGTCGATTTACATTCCTTAAGAAATATAACCACAACGTAAAATAAATAGAAATTTTTTTACATACAGTACCTAAATGTTTAACTTGAAGAGATAGAAATCTACTCATACTATGACACCCAGATGACATCTTTAATGAACAAACGGATTTAAAACATAAACATTTCATACAACATTTTATTTAATTCCTAACCAAAGCTATTGGATAAACACAACTATTCACAGACACATCGATTACAAAGATTATACTCAAAGTCCAAAATGGTAAAAGTAACACACCATAGCAACTGTAATCATGTAGCACCTTTGGCTAATTGTACCAACTATCAGACTGTCAAATCTGACGATAAAACGTCAAATTACAAGAAACAACCATTAACAACAAGAGCAAACCACAAACAACTTACAGCAAAAAAAATCGAATATTCAATTTTCTAGCAAGAAAATTAGGATTGTGTCAGTATATTCGCATTGTGAAGGGACAGATCAAGATAAGATGGATAGTTTTTATGAGGCACTCAGTGATGTAGTTGTTAGAGTAAAGGACAAGGACAGTGTTCTGTTCATGGATGATTTTAACGACAGGATTGGAAATCGAACAGAAGGGTATGAAAAAGTTATGGGTAAATTTGGAGAGGATATGGAGGCCAACAGGAACGGGAAACAACTCTTGGATTTCTGTGCCAGTATGGGCTTAGTAATCACAAACTCCTTTTTTAAACATAAGAACATTCACCGGTATACTTGGGAAGGCAGGGGAACCAGATCTGTCATCGACTATATAATAACAGATCAGGAATTCAGGAAGGCTGTGGGGGACACACGTGTATTCAGGGGATTCTTTGATGACACTGATCATTATTTAATCTGCAGTGAAATTGGGATTGTGAGGCCGAAAGTGCACGTGGTCAGGTCCATATGTAGGAGGATAAGAGTGGAGAAACTTCAGGATAAGGAAATCAGGCACAAGTACATAACAGCGATATCAGAAAGGTACCAGGTAGTTGAATGTAGTCAATTACAGTCACTGGAAAAGGAATGGACAAGGTACAGGGACACAGTACTAGAAGTGGCTAAAGAATGTCTTGGAACAGTAGTGTGTAAAAGCAGGAAGACGCAAACAGCTTGGTGGAATGACAAAGTCAAGGCAGCTTGTAAAAGGAAAAAGAAGGCGTATCAAAAATGGCTACTTACTAGAACTCAGGTAGACAGAGAAAGTTACGTTGAAGAAAGAAACAAAGCCAAGCAGATAATTGCAGCATCCAAGAAGAAATCTTGGGAAGACTTTGGAAACAGGTTGGAGACTATGGAAAACCATTCTGGAGTGTAATTAGCAGTCTTCGAAAGGGAGGTAAGAAGGAAACGACAAGTATTTTGGACAGTTCAGGAAAACTGCTGGTGAATCCTGTGGATGCCTTGGGCAGACGGAGGGAATATTTTGAAGAGTTGCTCAATGTACGTGAAAATGCAATCAGTAATGTTTCAGATTTCGAGGTAGAATGGGATAGGAATGATGACGAAGATAGGATCACATTTGAGGAAGTGGAGAAAATGGTCAATAAATTGTAGTGCAATAAAGCAGTTGGGGTGGATGAAATTAAGTCGGAAATCATCAAATACAGTGGAATGTCAGGTCTTAAATGGCTACACAGGATAATTGAAATGGCCAGGGAGTTGAGACAGGTTCCATCAGACTGGACAAAAGCAGTAATCACACCAATCTTTAAACATGGAAGCAGGAAACATTGTAACAACTACAGGGGTATCTCTTTAATCAGCGTTATGGGTAAAATCTTCTCAGGTATTGTTGAAAGGAAAGTGGGATTATTAGTTGAGGACCAATTGGGTGAAAATCAGTGTGGGTTTAGGCCTCTTAGAGGTTATCAGGACCAGATCTTTAGCTTAAGGCAAATAATGGAGAAGTGTTATGAGTGGAACAGGGAATTGTATCTATGCTTTATAGATCTAGGAAAGGCATATGACCGGGTTCCTAGGAGGAAGTTATTGTCTGTTCTACGAGATTATGGAATAGGAGGCAAACTTTTGCAAGCAATTACAGGTCTTTACATGGATAGTCAGGCAGCAGTTAGAGTTGACAGTAAATTGAGTTCATGGTTCAGAGTAGTTTCAGGGATAAGACAAGGCTGCAACCTGTCGCCACTGTTGTTCATATTATTTATGGATCATATGTTGAAAACAATAGACTGGCTGGGTGAGATTAAGATATGTGAACACAAAATAAGCAGTCTTGAATATGCGGATGACTTAGTTGTGATGGCAGATTCGATTGAAAGGTTTGCAAAGTAATATTTCAGAGCTTGATCAGAAATGTAAGGACTATGGTATGAAGATTAGCATCTCCAAAACGAAAGTAATGTCAGTGGGAAAGAAATATAAACGGATTGAGTGCCAAATAGGAGGAACAAAGTTAGAACAGTTGGACGGTTTCAAGTACTTAGGATGCATATTCTCACAGGATGGCAACATAGTGAAAGAACTGGAAGCGAGGTGTAGCAAATCTAATGCAGTGAGCGCTCAGCTACGATCTACTCTCTTCTGCAAGAAGGAAGTCAGTACCAAGACTAAGTTATCTGTGCACCGTTCAATCTTTCGACCAATTTTGTTGAATGGGAGCGAAAGCTGGGTGGATTCAGGTTACCTTATCAACAAGGTTGAGGTTACGGATAAGAAAGTAGCTAGGATGATTGCAGGTACTAGTAGATGGGAACAATGGCAGGAGGGTGTCCACAATGAGGAAATCAAAGAAAAACTGGGAATGAACTCTATAGATGTAGCAGTCAGGGCGAACAGGCTTAGATGGTGGGGTCATGTTACACGCATGGGAGAAGCAAGGTTACCCAAGAGACTCATGGGTTCAGCAGTAGAGGGTAGGAGGAGTCGGCGCAGACCAAGGAGAAGGTACCTGGATTCAGTTAAGAATGATTTTGAAGTAATAGGTTTAACATCAGAAGAGGCACCAATGTTAGCACTGAATAGGGGATCGTGGAGGAATTTTATAAGGGGGCTATGCTCCAGACTGAACACTGAAAGGCATAATCAGTCTTAAATGATGATGATGATTCAAATGTGTGCGAAATCCTATGGGACTTAACTGCGAAGGTCATCAGTCCCGGAGCTTACACACTACCTAACCTAAATTGTCCTAAGTACAAACACACACACCCATACCCGAGGGAGGACTCGAACCTCCGCCGGGACAAGCCGCACAGTCCAAACTTACAGCATAATAGACCCAAATCGCCACCACTTTGTACTACAATAAAGAGTGACATCGACCGCTTATAATATGGACATAAGCTCCAAATTTGTATATCCGAAAATGCGATTAACGAACATTACAATAAAATAAAAAAATGTTCTGTAACTTCCGCAGATGGTCTGAAGATAGCGTTCTAGCAGAAATGTATCCATCACATAAATATATCATTAAACTAATATAGCAGGAAACTTGATTTTACTACGTAAACTGTTTAGTATTTCAAAAGTGATCGCCATAACTGTTAACACATTCATACCACTGTGAGACCAGACGGCCTATGGCTTAATGGAAAAATCGTACCCACGCGTGCATCCCTTCGTCCGACGCAAATCTGCGACCACAAATGTAGGCCCACCGTCACGTTGCCAATGTTGTTTCGAATACGCTACAGGATTTTAACTGGGAAGCCCTTATGCATCCTCCATACAGTTCCTATTGTTCAAAGTGCCATTTCCTTATTTTTGTATCCTTGAAGAAAGACATTCGTTGCCGTCAACTTGCCTCGAATGAAAAATTTCACGCCTGGTTAAAGTCACGGTTTCAGAGTGTAATCGCTCATTTCGGTGGGTAATTTAACAGATAGTTTTAATTCGTAGAAGCTTATCTCACTAGGGGTAAGATAGATACTGCCTACAGGAAAATTAAAGAGACCTTTGGAGAGAAGAGAACCACGTGTATGAATATCAAGAGCTCAGATGGCAATCCAGTTCTAAGCAAAGAAGGGAAGGCAGAAAGGTGGAAGGAGTATATAGAAGGTTTATACAAGGGCGATGTACTTGAGGACAATATTATGGAAATGGAAGAAGATGTAGATGAAGACGAAATGGGAGGTAAGATACTGCGTGAAGAGTTTGACAGAGCACTGAAAGACCTGAGTCGAAACAAGGCCCCCGGAGTAGACAACATTCCATTAGAACTACTGACGGCCTTGGGAGGGCCAGTCCTGACAAAACTCTACCATCTGGTGAGCAAGATGTATGAGACAGGCGAAATACTCTCAGACTTCAAGAAGAATATAATAATTCCAATCCCAAAGAAAGCAGGTGTTGACAGATGTGTAAATTACCGAACTATCAGTTTAATAAGTCACAGCTGCAAAATACTAACGCGAATTCTTTACAGACGAATGGAAAAACTGGTAGATGCGGACCTCGGGGAGGATCAGTTTGGATTCCGTCGAAATGTTGGAACACGTGAGGCAATACTGACCTTACGACTTATCTTAGAAGAAACATTAAGAAAAGGCAAACCTACGTTTCTAGCATTTGTAGACTTAGAGAAAGCTTTTGACAATGTTGACTGGAATATTCTCTTTCAAATTCTGAAGGTGGCAGGGGTAAAATACAGGGAGCGAAAGGCTATTTACAATCTGTACAGAAACCAGATGGCAGTAATAAGAGTCGAGGGGCATGAAAGGGAAGCAGTGGTTGGGAAAGGAGTGAGACAGGGTTGTAGCCTCTCCCCGATGTTATTCAATCTGTATATTGAGCAAGCAGTAAAGAAAACAAAAGAAAAATTTGGAGTAGGTATTAAAATTCATGGAGAAGAAATAAAAACTTTGAGGTTCGCCGATGACATTGTAATTCTGTCAGAGACGGCAAAGGACTTGGAAGAGCAGTTGAACGGAATGGACAGTGTCTTGAAAGGAGGATATAAGATGAACATCAACAAAAGCAAAACGAGGATAATGGAATGTAGTCAAATTAAATCGGGTGATGCTGAGGGAATTAGATTAGGAAATTAGACACTTAAAGTAGTAAAGGAGTTTTGCTATTTAGGAAGTAAAATAACTGATGATGGTCGAAGTAGAGAGGATATAAAATGTAGACTGGCAATGGCAAGGAAAGCGTTTCTCAAGAAGAGAAATTTGTTAACATCGAATATAGATTTATGTATCAGGAAGTCGTTTATGAAAGTATTTGTTTGGAGTGTAGCCATGTATGGAAGTGAAACATGGACGATAACTAGTTTGGACAAGAAGAGAATAGAAGCTTTCGAAATGTGGTGCTACAGAAGAATGCTGAAGATTAGCTGGGTAGATCACGTAACTAATGAGGAGGTATTGAATAGGATTGGGGAGAAGAGAAGTTTGTGGCACAACTTGACTAGAAGAAGGGATCGGTTGGTAGGACATGTTTTGAGGCATCAAGGGCAGCGTGGAGGGTAAAAATCGTAGAGGGAGACCAAGAGATGAATACACTAAGCAGATTCAGAAGGATGTAGGTTGCAGTAGGTACTGGGAGATGAAGCAGCTTGCACAGGATAGAGTAGCATGGAGAGCTGCATCAAACCAGTCTCAGGACTGAAGACAACAACAACAACAACAACAACAGTTTTAATTCATGCCTTCTTCTAAAAAAAACCTCGGAAAGGTATTTGAATAATATTTGAATAAAAATGCTTAAAAGTAGAAGGATAATAAAAAAGAGTAAAGGTACTACAAGAAATTAAATTTCAACGTCGTAGGTAGTTTTATGTCACATCAGCCTGAAACATGCATCGTACGCTCTCTGTGTCTTAAAATCTGTTCTGTAAGAACCTTGCCGGCCGGAGTGGCCGAGCGGCTCTAGGCGCTACAGTCTGGAACCGCGCGACCGCTACGGTCGCAAGTTCGAATCCTGCCTTGGACATGGATGTGGGTGATGTCCTTAGGTTAGTTAGGTTTAAGTAGTTCTAAGTTCTAGGGGACTGATGACCTCAGCAGTTAAGTTCCATAGTGCTCAGAGCCATTTGAACCATTTTTGTAAGAACCTTGTCCGTTGGCACTAGTCGCTTCGATGTAATGTCTGATTGTGAACTAGAAGTTGAAACAATATATCAGTATTATTAAAATTGTGTTTTACCCGATTTATTCCAAAAAGTGAATTTGCCACATGTCCTGTATTGATTCCTAAGATCACTATTATTTCCCAAGTCTGACAGATCAAGTAAAGATATGGAAAGACTTATTTTCGGTGATAGAGAGACTGAAATTATTAACAGATAAAGAACATGGACAGTGAACAGCGCTGAAGTTTGCTTTTTTACTTTCTCAAATTTTGACGTAGCGAACATTACGCTAAACCGGTAGTCAATTGTTTGAGTGATTCCGAAGGGAGTAACAAAATCTCAGGCTTTCCGCCAGTCAGGCAAGGTGGGACAAATATTATTACATTTCATACGATGATTAACTTGTCTATTGCTAGATATGCGAGGAAGATAATTCAGTTAAGAGCCTTATTACTGTAATCCAAGAGGACATAAATTTTAGTGTAGGCTTGGGTAATAATCAAAACAGCTTGTTGAGTACTGTAGTGCATCGTGAGTATCTGTACGATTCGCACGCATTTTAAAGCGTGTGCTTTTTTTTCTTTTTTTTTTTTTTTACGCTACACCCAAAGTGAAAAGTGACGATAAAGCAAGTTTTGTCTATTTGTGTCGCGGTTCTCCACCAACTACACGAAAACCAAAGTGCCCACAAATACGATAGCTAACTCGTCATCTTCAGCAAGAATTTAAAACATAAAATTTCAGCATCGTACTACTAAGACAGCAAGAAAAAGGAGAACCCGGTACAGTAGACATCTGCAAACCTTTTTCCCAAAAGGCACTGATCGTCTTGTCTCACTGTGGGATAAATGTATTAACAGTTATGGCGACTAATTTTGTGATAATAAACGGTTTACTTACTTTTTTTTCAATCTATCGCGTTTTCTTTTGGCTCTCTCTTATAATTTTGGCAAGTGTGTTGGTTTCGATGAAGATTTGTAACTGTTGCTTCTGTGGACGACAAAAGACTGTTTGGCTTGCATACATTGTCCGCCTCCGTAACTTGGTTTTAAGAAATAGAAGCTTTTAGTTATTGTAATTTTGAGAAGAATAATTTAGTTATCCAAGAGAAATACGACTAAAGCTAAAGGAAACCGGCAGATTCAGACATTATCTGGCGTGCGGGCTGTTGGGGGTGGATGGAGGTCCGAAAAGAAAGAAAATATACGAGGGCTGGAACTTTAATAGTGGCAACTATTTATTCACAGCTCGTACAGAATAGATACGACCTTTGAAGTAGTCACTAGCGTTGTGCAAAACCACTTGCCAGGGATGTGGAAGTCGTAGGATACTCTTAGCAGTGCCAGTTGTGTTGACAGTTCGAGCGGCGTGGTCTATTGCCCGACAAATTTGTAGCAGTTCTGAAGCGAATGCCGTGAAGTGTTTCCTTCAGTTTAGAAATCGAGTTGAACTCACGAGGGCTTAAGTCAGGGGAGTGCAGTAAGTGGTAAAGCACTTAGCAGCCCCATCGGTCAAACAAATCAGTAACAGCTTGCACTGTACGTGTTTGAGCATTGTCCTGCAGAATGACGGTCAGGTCCTGCAGAAAGTGTAATCACTTCTGTTTCTAAGCTAGTCGTAGGTTGTGTTCCAAAAATGAGCAGCATGGAGACAGAAGTGATGACACTTTCTGCAGGACCAGACCATCATTTTGCAGGACAATGCTCAAGCACGTACAGTGCAAACCGTTACTGATTTGTTTGACTGGCTGGATTGCTAAGTGCTATACCACTTACTGCACTCCCCTGACTTAAGCCCTCGTGAGTACAAATCGATTTCTAAACTGGAGGGAACACTTCACGGCACTTCAGAACTGCTAGAAATATTTCGGGCAACAGACCGCGCCGCTCGAACTGTCAACACAACTGGCACTGCTAAGAGTATCCTACGACTTCCACATCGCTGGGAACGGATTATACACATTGCTGGTGACTACTTTGGAGGTCAGTAAAGCTTTGAAACACGTATCTATTTTGTGAGCTGTAAATAAATAGTTGCCATTATTGAAGTTCCAACCCTCGTAGCTGAGCGGGGAGTGTGGCTGACTGTCATATGGAGGACATTGGTTCAATCCCCAGTCCTGCAGCGATTTTTTTCTTGATGGAAGCTCTGCAACTGGCTCTACTGAGTCTCGTGATGCCATTGGAGGAGCTACTTGAATGAGAAGTAGCGGCATCAAGGCCTGGGATGCTTACAACGGCAGAGAGAGTGATGTGCTGAATCACGCCCCTCCATACCGAATCCATATAACGCAACTGGTTGATGATATGGCAGTAGGGTGAACCAAACTATTGGCCAGCCTGTAGCCTTAGACGAGTGTGCAGTTGCACACCTCACAGAGTTTGAACAGGGGAACACATTATCAGGTCAAACACCTGCGCTGCCGCCAGGGGAACCCCAGTGATCGGTTTGGCGCACCCGTTACATGTGGCGCGTATGGCAATGTGTAGTGGGGAGTCGTAGCTGCATATCAGATGTGGTTGGACTATACATGGCCGCTAGAAGTTCGATAAACCCGTTAAATGTTGCAGTGTTCGCGGACGTGATTGTGAACTCATCAGTATTAGAAGCGAATCGTTAGCAGGGATCGGTAGAAGGTATAGTTACCTCAGAAATGAAACAAGAAGACAAAATAAGAGTGAACGTCAGTACATGTGCGGAGAATCAGTAGGAACGTGTGCCGTGCCTTGTACTACGTCGGCCGCGGTGGCCGAGTGGTTCAAGGCGCTTCAGTCCGTAACCGCGCGACTGCTACGGACGCAGGTTCGAATCCTGCCTCGGACATGGATGTGAGTGATGTCCTAAGATTAGTTAAGTTTAAGTATTTCCAAGTTCTAGGGGACTGCTGCCTCAGATGTTGAGTCCCATAGTGCTCAGAGCCATTTGAACCATTTGAACCTTGTACTACAGACAATAAACCTTTCAGATCTATGAAATCAGTGTCTCCTTTCGAATCTTCTTCATACCTATTAGAACTAATGGCGAGTGTGTTGATTTTGATAGGGCATGTACCGGTAGGCATACGGTCCTGTTTTTAAACTACAGATGCATGTTCCTTGGGAGTAGGATGGCAACTCTAAGCTGTGCAGAATAAACGTTGGTCCAATCGCCTTGGTGATATCAACATAGCTGGTTTTAGAGAGAAGCTTGACCGTCATAGATGCGAATAAGGGTGTAGTACACGATAAACCTGAAATGGCGAGTTCGGCACTCCGTGTGAACCATCCTGCAATCCCTCGATGTCGTAAGTATGCTTGCACGTGAAACCAGCTAGATAGAAGTTGTGTGTGGTATGTTTCTAGAATATGAGGGACATGATCACATGACATGCAATATGAAAGTTAAAAACAAAGACGAAGTAATTTTTGGCGGAGTTATAAATTTATTGGGCCTATTAATGACGGCTCGTGAGTATACACTTCGGATGTACCAATTTTTTTTTTTTAATACAGATAAACTTGAAAGTGTACATAGCATCTATTGTATAGCAGTTATGATTATGAACAAATTTATACCACTGCAGCCACTGTCAATAATAATAATAATAATAACAATAACCTCCCACGTAATTTTAACATATAGCGAGTGAATTGGCATATCTGAGGAGTGTGCTAGGGTCTAACAGGACTAACGCCAACTGCCAAGCGAAGAAAGATAAATATTTATTTATTTTATTATCCATCTTTAGGCATTAAAATGCAATTGATGTCGTCATTTGTGTACATATACATTTTACATAACTAACAGAATTGGTGTAATATATTGTAGATCATTATTGTTTAATAAGATACAAAAATTTGTCCTTGATGCTGCACAAGGTATTTGCATTATATTTACATGTATAAGTTTAATCTAAGTGAAACTATATTAGTACCGGTACTTAAGATCATCTTTAGTGCACATTATAAACTCTTCTATTGTATAAAAATCTTTTTCTCTAAGCCGTTTCTTTGTGACACTTTTAAACTCATTCAGTGACACATTATGTGCCTCTATTGGCAACATGTTAAATAGTTTTACTCCCATGTACCTGTAACTATCTTGAGTTTTCTTTCGTCTAGCACCTGGGATGTCAATTTGCTGTTTTATACTTGTGTCATGGTGATGGACAGATTGTCGTAGCTTGTGACTGTGTTGGTTTTCTTTTGTGTGTATCAGACAACTTAGTATAGAGAGGGCTGCAACTGTTAGTATTTTTAGATTTTTGAAATATGGTCTACAAGGCTCGTTATTTCTGACTCCATGGATGCATCTGACTGCCTTTTCCCCGCAACAAAGTGGCATATATTAAATGGGTGTGGAAAAAGGCATAGTATGCATTGAGTAATAACTTACCACTGCCGTAGTGTGCCACTACACAGCGGCATTGACGTAAACTTGTAGTCGATTGGTAAGGCCTAGTTGTGCACGCCACGAACCGTGCACGTTATTTATAAACTCTCTATGTATTTGACCCTTAATGCAATTACGTCATGCCAACTGCTCATGCGCAAAAGCTCCATAAAACTTGCACGAATGAAAAAGTGCTCGCGACCCTGCTGCCAAGTTTCACAGTCTAGAGGAGCAGCAATGCACCATAGCGCCGTAGATTTAAGTGCCGTACATTTCATATTACCACATCTAAGTTACCTTTAACAGCACTCAAAGGAAAATAACCAACAAATCTACACGTTATCAAAGGATAGGATGTTCACGTGTTCTTACATAGTAGCCGCCACTGGGGTAAAGAAACTATTTTAAAAGTGTATTGACGTTTAGGAAATACAAATTTAAAATAACGCAGACGTATAACAAAACTGATGTCACTTCCACAATCAGAGTGCCGCTACACGAGCGTGTCTCACGGCTGCGGACAGTTGCAGTCGGCGCGCGGCGAGCGGACGCGCCGTGGGGAGGCAGGCGGCCGCGGAAGACGCGGGGGCAGCCCGACGGGTCATTACCTACTCAGAGCCGAGAGGAAGCCTTTCATTCTGCGCAAGATCAGCTCAATCGCAGCTCCGCGGGCAGCGCCACTTCAGGACAACCGGAGCCCCGCGCGTCAGTTAACGCACGCACGGCTGACGACGCTGCGGCACTGATTTATTTTCCACAGTCTTTCTGCAAGGAGGCCTGTCACAAAGCTGACGCTGGCGTCATGAAGTTTGGTTTTCATTACGCTGAGCAGTCTACGAGGCGTATTCAGAAACTAAGTTCCGTTTGGACACAAAAAAAATAAGGTCATGAGAAAAAAAATTTATTGACAGTATTTTTTTACTCCATACCTGGTTTACTTTTCCACATAGTCGCCGTTCACATCTATACACTTTCTGTAACGCTCCACTAGCATAGAAATACGAGGGGCGTTTGAAAAGTCCGTGCAAAAATAGAAACTACTGATGTGTTTGGGATAAACCTTTTTTTTATTTTTCGACATGGTCTCCTTTTAGACTTACAGACTTCGTCTAACACTGTTCTAATTTGTTGATCCATTTCGAATAATAGGAATTGTCCAAGTCCGCAAAATAGCTATTAGTTGCTGCAATCACCTCCTCGTTCGAATAAAATCTTTGTCCCGCCTACCATTTCTTCAAATTGGGCAATCCGAGAGAGCCAAGTCTGGAGAATAGGGGGGATATGAAAAGAGTTGGAATCTTATTTCCATTAATTTTGCTGGTGCATTATCGTGATGGAAAATGACTTTTTTGCTGTCCAATCGCCGGCATTTTTCTTGCAGGTCGGTTTTCAAACGATCCAATAACGATGAATAATATGCACCTGCAATAGTTTTACCCTTTTCCAGATAGTCGATGAGGATTATCCCTTACGAATCCCACAAGACAGTAGCCATAATCTTTCCGGCCGAAGGAATGGTCTTCGCCTTTTTTGGTGCAGATTCTATGTGTCCATGTTTCATCCACAGTGACGAAACAACGCTTAAAGTCCTGCAGATTCTTCCTGAACCGCTACAAACAATCCTTGCAACACTTCACACGATTCCGTTTTTCGTCAGGCGTGAGCAATCGCGGAACCCATCTTGCGGATAGCTTTCTCATGTCCAAATGTTTATGCAAAATATTATGTACCCGTTCATTCGAGATGACCACAGCACTAGCAATCTCATGCAACTTAACTCTTTTGTCATCCATCACCATATTATGGAATTTGTCAATGATTTCTGGAGTCGTAACCTTCACAGGGCGTCCAGAACTTTTAGCATTACTTGTGCCCATATGGCCACCCCGAAAATTTTGAAACCACCTGTAAACTGTTCTAATCGATGGTGCAGAGTCACCGTAATGTTTATAAAGCTTCTCTTTGGCCTTCTAAGGCGTTTTGCCTTTCATTAAGTAATGTTTAATCAGCATACGAAATTCTTTTTCGTCCATTTCTAGACAATCACTCGACTTAGTTGATTCGCACCAATACCAAACACAAAGAAATAGACCAATATGGCTGAAATTTGGTGTGTGTTCTTTCCAAAGATCCTACTAACTAAACATGACATCGATACGCGCCGGTGGTGCCATCTCTCGGACTTTGCTCGGACTTTTCAGACGCCCCTCGTATGCCGCCTGAGAATTCAACCAGTTGATGACGTCAGTTTTGAGTCAATAGGCGTTTTGAAATTGTCCACCCAGACACTTTTTCATATGCAAAGAGAGAAAATAGTCACTTGGTGCAAGATCGGTACTGTACAGTTTTGAATCTTCTCCTTGGTTTTGGTGTGAGGGCGTGAGTTGACGTGAAGGAGAATTATGGCAGACGACAATCCCCCTGCGGTTGTCCATAGGAATGGTGCTCACTTCCGAGCCGGTGTCGGTCGATAAGTAATGACTAGTTGAGTAGTCAAACACACATACTCTACTACAGTCCGTCATAGAGGGAACAAAACTAGTTTGGCCAATATGTCTGAGGCATGCGCGACTCCCTTGTGCACTGGGATCCAGATCGCAGCTTGCATTTGGAAGTGGCAGGGGATGGAGCAGTTACGTGTCCGACTGTGTCAGGGAGCGTGAAACAAACACAGCCAAGGTTGCGTTGGCTAGACTGTATGAGACGTATTATTGTTTGCCGCGGACGTGATTGTTGCGTCCCCATTACAGAGCTAGTGACATCACTCTCGTGAGCGTACGGCATCAATTGGATCATGTCAACTGCTAGCGGCTGCTGGCAGGGTCGTGCTTCAGGAATGTACAGGTGGCGGTCATTGGTGTCCATTATGTTTGTGTATTTCGATACTGTAGAATAGCAAAGTGTCTGTCAGCCAGAACTAATTTGCGCTCCATCGTTTCGTCTTCATATAAATGCATTGCCATCTACATCTGTGGCGGCATTGTGATGAGTTATAGCGTCCATATTGTCGTCTGGCAAGAGGTGCAAGTTGATCGAAGTACGGAGACGCCTCCACAGCTGAGATCGTGTTCTGTTGCCCAATGTGTCCTCGTAAATCACGTGTGGCATGTGTTTCCCCACTGTCTTTGAGAGCGGGTGGAGAAACGTCTCTTTTCGGCCTCGAATTTGCTGTCAGCTGGTAATGCTAGTACGATGTTCCTCATAAAAAGGGAGTGCTCTCCCATGTAACTTAATAGGAACACAAACTACTTGGAAGTATCGTCCAAGATGCCATAGCTCTGTAGGATGAAATCAATGGTCGTGAATCATGTTGCCAGATGTTCTGGTTGGAATGGCGATAGTTTGGAATGAAAACTTTGTTGCACATATGCTCCACAGAAATTTTATTGTTGATCTGCTGGGACATGTAGTCTGAAGGCGGTGGTGGGCGTGATCACTGGGCACCACGCACGGTGCGAATGGCTAACCGAGAATCTTCTCAGGTGTGTTAGCCAGCTGGGCCCCGCATGATATTACTAATGGATTCGGCTGGGTTGTGCCCGACGTGGACGGATCGGTCAAAGCAAACGATGTGCTTCTGTGTTTGCATGACATGTTGTAGTTGACGGTGTGGCAGGATACGTCTATATTTAAATGTCTTGAATTGGAAGTTGTGATACTTGTGGTTCAAAATGGTTCAACTGGCTCTGAACACTACGGGACTTAACATCTATGGTCATCAGTCCCCTAGAACTTAGAACTACTTAAACCTAACTAACCTAAAGACAACACACAATACCCAGCCATCACGAGGCAGAGAAAATCGCTGACCTCGCCGGGAATCGAACCCGGGCGC
This sequence comes from Schistocerca gregaria, assembly GCF_023897955.1. NCBI lineage: Eukaryota > Metazoa > Arthropoda > Insecta > Orthoptera > Acrididae > Schistocerca > Schistocerca gregaria. The sequence continues at coordinate 773,260,069 of NC_064920.1, forward strand.
GGGAAGCGAGAACGCTACCGCACGACCACGAGATGCGGGCTGTGATACTTGTGGATACAGTCCTACAATACCAATATTTAGTTCCCAGTCGCTGTGTAATTAAACCGACTTCCTACAGAGTATTTTTATATAGAACTGTTCTCCGTTTTTATAAGTTTTACTAATCTGTTATGACAGTACCTTGTATCTTTTATTTTGTCTGAGAGGCGATGCCGTATGAATTGTGTGTCGGATCCAGTGTAGAAGTTCGGTCGCCATGCAGTTATACGGACTTCGTTCCCTTGTTGCAGAATTCTTTTTCTGTAAGGTTCTTCGCTACTGTCGCAGGTTCGAATCCTGCCTCGGGCATTGATGTGTGTGATGTCCTTAGGTTAGTTAGGTTTAAGTAGTTCGAAGTTCTAGGGGACTGATGACCTCAGATGTTAAGTCCCACAGTGCTCAGAGCCACATGAACCATTTTTTGTAAGGTTCTTTTGGTACACAACTACAAATAATTTCTGATACACATTTTTCTCTTATGTAACCACTTGTTGTTTCGCTTCATGAAAGTACACATTTTTAATACTAAGTTCACAACAGGACGCACAATTGCAGTTAAACATAATAAGGGTCGACGTTGCCTCCCATCTCCATATTGCCCCACTAACTGACAACTCATGACTGACACTCTGTGGCCTCTTGTCTGGGCTCAACAACCACAACAAGACTACTCTTAACTCGCTCTTAATCCGTGACAGCACACACACACACACACACATACATACACAGTGATTGTAATTAAAGTTAAACTTTCAAAACGCTTTACAAATAACAAAACTTGTCAGAATGACGTCAAATTGCAACGAAATATTATGGGAGAAGGGGTAAAACGTATGGTAGAAAAAAAGTGTGAAAAGTAATCAAAAGATGGCGCTGTTTGTGTCAGAATACGTAAATGAAAACACCTGTCATGTGCACGGCCCATTGAAGATGGTATAAACATGCCGCGTACACGGCTTTTCCTCCTTTCGCGTCTGCGACGTTCGCCTAGACTGTCTCAATGCAGGATTGCTCTCTGCTTGTAAAGCTGTATTACAGTATTATCTACTGTGCACACATCACTCTGCAGAAGTTCCTGACACTGAAGGGTTTGAAAAAAAAAGCGTTGGTCCGATGACTGCCATGAGTCTGGAGAAAATGATTCGGAAATTCGGAAAGACGATTTCTTTTGGTGTGCAAACTGGTAGAGGGAGGAAACGAATTGGTTAGACGTCAGTGGAAGAAGTGGCCGCAGCAATGCACCAGAAGACGAGTGGTGGTGTGCAAACGTGTAGTGTGCGGAAAATTGCCCGAACATTGGACATAACCGTGAGTAAGGTGCTTAAAATCCTTCGAAACATCCTTCTTTGCTACCAATTCAGAATTACCCATGTACACGAGTTGCTTCCTATTGACCTGCCAGCAAGAGAGACCTTTGCTTTAGAATTTCTTGCTCGCGTGGAAGTGGACAATGATTGGCCGTGGAAGATTTTGTAGACAGACGTAGCCCACTTCCATCTGACAGGATATGTCAAATACACAGAATTGTCAAATATGGGCAACGGAAAATCCACACGCAAATCAACCAGTACCACTTCATCTTGAAAAGGTCGTTGTGTGGTGCGGGTTTACGGCGTCATTTATCATAGGACCATATTTTTTCGAAGAGACTGGTGCTCCCTGTCCTGTTACCTGTAGGTCACTGGTAAGCGCTATGAGTGTCTTTCGCGCAACCACGTCATTCCATCTCTCCAACAGCGTGGATGTTTGGATAGGATCATTTTTATGCAAGATGGCGCTCATCTGCACATTGCAAATCCAGTTAAGCAGCTGCTGAAGCGCCATTTCGTAAATCTAGAATTATCAGCCGCCATTTCTCTACAGCTTGGCCGTCCAGATTATCTGATCTTAAACGTGTCACTTCTGGCTGTGGGGCTATCTGAAAGATGTTGTGTTCAGTGTTCCGATTGCAAACTTAGCATTGCATTGAAGGCATCCATTGCGCATCACATATTGAACGTGACACCGGAAATACTTCGATCAGTTTTGATACATGCTGTTTCTCGATTTTAACTTGTTGCAGAAAACGGTGGGCAGCATACTGAACGAACATGTTTTGCTCCTGTCATGCAGAAATTAATATTTCTATTTCATTCTGTTTGATGCTTTTTATGCGGTTTTTGGCCTCAGGACAATTAAAACCCGATGTGATTGATGTTTTTATGCTGTTTTTGGCCCTAGGACAATTAAAAACCAATGTGATTGATGCTTTTTTGCGGTTTTTGGCCTCATGACAATTAAAAATCGATACGTGTGATGCTTTTTATGCGGCTTTTGGCCTCGGGACAATTAAGAACGGATTTTTCCCATTCGATGTGATGTAACCTTGCCGTGGTGGATGAGCTCACGTAACTAACAGTATCACACCTGCACGCCCATGCACACTGAGTAGTACGGTTTGTTTAACGTCAAACATACACCTTAGGCATTGCATAATTCATTTGTCATTTTTAGTCGACCACTATTGAATTATGATGCTTACAGCTAAATTTTGTAACTATTTTTTTCTGCCATACGTTTTCCACATTCTCCGATAATATTCCGTTGCAATTTGAAGTCATTGTGACCAGTAGTGTTATTTCTACAGTAGTTTAGAAGTTTAACTTCAATTATAATCACCCACTATATATCTGTGCACTATTTCATTTCATTTAGAAAATAAAACTAATTAAAGGAAGAATTCTGTAGATAATTTGTCCTTCAGATCCAGATAATTATTTCTTATAATTGCGATCTAGAGTCCCACTTCTGTGGTACACTACGATAGCGCGTCACTTCCACGTTTCACACATCACGTAGGCTGATCCAGGTAGCAGAAAATATTTTGGACTCACTCCAGGAGTCGCCGTTCTCTCCAAGTTATTCATAAAGGCGGCGATCGTGGCCGGTTCCATTGTCGAAGCAAAAACAATCCGACGAAGTAAACTTATTGTCTTGAAATAATTGCTGCCGTTCATTGCGGGGTCATAACTGTAGGAATTCCAGGTGGGAACGCTCGCGGGTAGATGCAGAAAGCAGATAAATGCTGTTAACCCTGGTTCGGGCGCGCCTATGCATTCAGTGCGCCAATCACAAAAAAGCAGTGTTTTATACCATAACATCGTCCTTTTACAACTGCGAACCTGTACCTATTTCTTCATTACTGCTTCTGCTAACACAGTGATAAGCTGTGTTGTCATACGTCTCAAGTGAGCAGCAGTAATATAAAATAAACAGAAAGCTAGGTAACGAAATACCTACAATGCGTGCAAAAAATGACCTAGATTCCGAGCTAGCAGCACTGTCCCACGCTGAGGGAGATATCTACGTGGTAACTAGTAATCAACTAAACGGATAGCAGGGATTTGATGTAACTGCGGTATTTAATGCTTCGACTGGAACATTAGTGTGGGGTAACACTTTTATGCCACAGTAGAGCGATATAATGAAAGTTTATCTTATTATTGTTTAATTATACAGTGATTTAGCTCATATAAGGTAAGTTTTTGCTATCGTTCTTTAATTACACTAAGATTAAAGTATGATTTTACTCATACATGTTTATCTTGGTAACATAAAGACAGCTTCCTTACAAGTGTGCAAAATGCGTCGCGTGCGCACTTGTGTTACAGAAAAAGGCGCACCTGCGAGAGGTTTGACGTAGATCGATAACAGGAACATACATAACAAATGTGTGTGCTCGACACAATATTGTAAACAGTGAAGTGTTAGAGTCAAAGACATGCTCCTTGCCGAAGACCAAATTCGGTTCCAAAGGGCTTTGTTTTCTCGTATTTACATCATCGATGGTGAAGTGCTCACAGGTAATTGCAGTTGAAACAAGTTCTTTATTGACAAGCTAGATCAGTGAATTTTCCACTAGCTTAAGTGGGTAACAATGAAAAGAGTGCACACATAGCACTCTGGCTGAATGTGTTCCATGTTAAGGACATCTCAAAATTTCACAAATGAAAACAATGATAAAATTCCATGGAAGTAAAAAAAAGATGGGAATTGTCAATACGTCACAAATTTGAAGCCGGCATCCGCCATCTTACATAGACCAAAACACTAGGTTCATCGCATTTATACCTCCACCGCTCACCACAGTGGTACTTCCCCACGATGTCACTCTAACACGCCTGTGCCCAATTTCGACTACTGGGGACTTCTGTCGGATTTTGTGATCCCATCCCAAATAGCATCTGGTGTGTTGATTGTGTGGAGACGTAGTTGTTCCATCAAAACTGCCAGCTTGCGTCGTTTACAGGTGTACTAATCGATCAGTTCGCAATCTTAATTTCAAAGCAATCACATATCATTTGTAAGTGGAGCTGCTCAAGAAATATTTTATTTTGTATATATGAATTACGATTACACTATTTACTTTTATTCTTCCCTGCGTTTGTCATTGCCTTCCAAACCACAAATGCCCTGACATCCGAGCCACTCTGTATCAATGGCCTCGTCACGGCACAACAAATGACTAATAAGTCTGTGCAAAATACAGTGGCCGGTAGATGAACAGTCGACAGCGCATGCGTCGGAGGAGTGGTAGTGGTGGGGTTACAGGCAGCCACTGTAGGGGAAATGCCGAGCACTGGAGGGGTAGTGCCGTTCTAAACTGAAGCTCACATTTTTTGTAAATATTAAGTGGAGCCTCGTGACACCCACACTTGCATGGTGACCATTCAAAAATGTCTGTCACTTCTGCTTTGGTTAGAATCTAAAATAATTCCGCTCAAAATGTAGCGATTTTTTTGTGTCCCACCTGGAAGGCGGCGCGTGGGTCTGCTCCTGAAAACTGAAGGGAGGCCGAATGTAGGAAGTGAGTAGGAGCAGAAAAAAGTGAAGTGCTTCGGTACTGCTTATAGACTATAACTCTTTTACTTAACTTTGGGTACACGTAGGTGCGAAATTGTACATCAATCAAACATCGGCTAGAAGGTACAAAGGCAAAATCTGTAGTGGCTCACCCACTATGAAATTAAAAACAATGTTGCTTGGTCGTCTAATCGGAATCAAATGGGTAGGATCTGGAGCGGCGCTCGTAGAGCTGCACAGCGCCGGCTAGAGGGTGCTGTCATCGGTGTTAGTGTCGTAGTGCCAACCTACGAACTTGTACCTAAGCCGTGGCATTGTAGCTATCGGTACCACAGATTTATTTTCACTTGGCTTGTTAACCATGTCTAACTTTCAGATAAACGTCACGTGTGGCGAATTTTGAGAAAAATTTACACAGTTCTCTTCTTGCCATGTTAAAATTTGCTTTAATTGCCAAAACACAGAGAAGTTTACAAAATGTCACCTCAGTAACATGTACACACACAATTGCAAGAGAATTCAGAAACAATAGTTTATTAAATTTATTAAGTGAGAAACTGAGGAAAAGTAGGATCAGTAGCTAATGAAAAAGCACATCCTCAATAGAAAATACATGTGTAATGTGTTCAATTATGTTGTTCCCAAGCTCATAGAATTTCTTATTTCACCAGCTGTCGATGACACTTAAAAATTAAATTTTTTCGTTCAGAAGGTCTGCAGTTAATAGAATAACATGGTATATAATGAAGTTTTGCATAATAAACATATGGCAAAATATTCTCCTCTTTGCGTGCTAAAATTTGACAAGATCTAATTTCAATATCTCAAATCGTTTATGAAATATGAGAAATGTTGAGGATATTTCCTTCTGGTTTTATCGCTGGTCCGGTGCGATCGCAAATGAGTGTGCTACATCAGATCAATTTTCTCGAGATAGATTGAGGCCTCCACCCAAGTCTGCAGAAAAATTCGATATGTTAACTAAATTTCATAGGCAGTGACATATTACGTAACATGCAACATGCGCAAAATCATAGTGACCCCTATTTTTCATTGCACACTTTTTCGAGTTTCTCGCAGTGTCTTACTTCCATGTAAATATCACAATAACTGTGACCATTAACGAAATGATGGTCACATCATCATGAACCTGGCATATAAAGCTATAAGTAAAGATGAAATAGTTACTGAATACTTTCTGTAAAATCGTTTGAGAAAGATTGCAGGGCGTGCGTCTCGATTCTGCCGTCGCCAGACTGGCAGAAAGGTGCAGACTGACTCTACGTGTCCGCTCTGGTTGTTGGTGCAGCACCTAATTCTGTAAGTTCCTCCCGCCGATAATTATTCATTGTTCACATTTCCCCTCTCTTTAAAGAGGATTATGGCTAGAGCAGCCAGACTCCGATCATGTGTGTTTGAGTTTTGTGTGTCTGGTTGTATGAATGTGTGTGTATGTGCTGTGCGTCCTTTCTGAAGAAGGCTTCCTTCGTGCCTGCCAGCTGCTCGGCGTGTGAGTACAGTCTAATTGCTCCACAGTGTAGTTGTTCACTCGTGAAGTTGTCGTAAATAACCCACTGCATTTCAACTGGAACGATGACATACTAATTACTATACCAGAAGAAAAACGGACGGTAACTACGCCACATTAAGATTGTCAGTAACACAAGCAGGCGTTCACAAGGCTGCAACCAAAAGTTTTGTTCACTTACCCAGTGATATAAAACTCCTGGCAGACAGCAAAGTAAAATTTGAAACTAAACTGAAAACGTTTCTCTTTGACTACTTCTCCTATTCTGCAGAAGACTTTTATTGCAATTAGTAAATGGTGATGACAAGGGATTACTAACATCTGACTATAATTAAAAAACGAAAATGCTGGTGGTTCATTTACAAAAAGAATTTATCTTAATATAAAATGACTCGTTCAACATCATTAAAATTTATTGTGTAAATTATATGTGGAACATGAAATTAACTATTGGTATATCACAAAGTACGGTACAGACTTCTATTATTTGAAAACCTCAAAATGAAATTCAAACGAAAAATGAAGCAGACGATCAAAGTAGAGGACTAAGCGTTTGAGACTATTCTCTTAATCGCATTTAAAGTAATGCACAGTACTGGAATCTATTTTTAAATTTTTTTATCATTTTTACCACGTAAATTGCTAGTATTGGTCACAGACTGCATGATGCATCATAGGTAAGATCTCAAAGTGACAAGTTGTGTGAGCTACAGTGAAACTAATGCACTGACAATCTAATAAAACAACAACTCTGTAAACCTATATGCACCTCTGTTTCTTTGACATTTCAGTAATCGTTCACTTTGTAAACATGCAAGAGTCACGATAGCATGCCTTTTGTCTTCCCTCATTGCACGCATTTATGGGCTATCAATGAACCCATCGGCAAGTTTTTCGCAAATATGAACATTAAAAATGTTGTTCACACGCGTTGAAAGCAGTACCAGTAAGCAAAATTTATTGAATGGTTCAAATGGCGCTGAGCACTATGGGACTTAACATCTATGGTCATCAGTCCCCTAGAACTTAGAACTACTTAAACCTAACTAACCTAAGGACAGCACACAACACCCAGCCATCACGAGGCAGAGAAAATCCCTGACCCCGCCGGAAATCGAACCCGGGAACGCGGGCGTGGGAAGCGAGAACGCTACCGCAAAAAGGCATTGATTTCGAAGTTCCAGCTTCACTTGCTTTCGATACAAATTCATTGAAAGTGGAATTGAATGGATTGCGAAAGCATGCTTTTCACATCACTTCCTTCTCCTCTTGGTAATTCGAAATGTATGACCAAATAGCTAGATACATTAACGAGGCCAAATGGCGGTATTAGTAGAGAAACTTAGCATTTAAGAACCGAAAAACGTTCGAAATTTCCTTTCAGACACAATGTTAATTCAAGCAAGCACAGTAATTTTTAGTATTTAAAACAGCTGCATGTGCGCGACAGAAATTATGAAAGAGAAACAATCATGAGCAATAGTCTGCACAGTCTAACTTAACAGTCACGACACTTCGCCTCGATTTTGTTGCCTACCGCACCAGCAGCGCCCTATGCGGCCAGTAACTTAAACTGTGAGTTCGGCGCGATCGTGAAAGCGAATAGTGGTTGTTTATTTTGATTTCTACAATGGCTTTTACAAGCTTGCGCGTTTGTAGCACAATAAATTGCAGCAACAACAGGAAGAAGACACCACAGGTGTCTATCTCACGTTACCTAAGGATCGTGAGAGGTATATACCATCGTGTTACTAAACTGTATCGTCAGGATTCATTTGCAAACTACCTGTGTATTAATGATTAATGTTTCGTTATATGAGCAGAAAATGGTTAGTTAGTAGCAGACGAGAAGACCTTATGAGAAAAGACCCTGTTTACCTGTATAATAATATTAGGTTTTGTTCGCTACATTTCTATGACACAGAAGCAGCCAGTTCAACTCTCCATGTATCAGTGCATAATTCGTGTGAATCGTCAACACAGCAGCCAGTTCAACTCTCCATGTATCAGTGCATAATTCGTGTGAATCGTCAACACAGACGTGCTTTGACGATGAAGTGGTTAGATTAAGTGGAGTTATTCGAGTCTTACAAAAGCGTTTGGTATTTATTTCATTCACTTCTGTTGTTAGTCATTTAATTTTCCTTGCTTCCTTAGTGTGATGACATTATTTTGTTAGCACCTTGTTCATTGACAGATTGTTTGAAAATTATTCAAATATTTGGTTTTGCATAAAATGTAATGTAATCAGCTCATTATAATTTTTTCAACAGATTTCTCCTACTATTTGGCATTTGCTTGTCCCACTTACAATAATATAATGATGGAGGTCGTACTTCTGGCAACAGGCGACAACAATGACAAACACAGTAGGCCTACAGAACGATAAATGAGCTGTCGATCGCTTTTGCATGCAGAGGTACATGTCTGTGCTTCTTACGTGTGAATCCGTGTGTTTATATTCTTTTGATATCAACGTGGTAAACTGCAGTTCTATCCAATGTCACAAGTGTTTCTACACTAATGTGTTGTAGCTTGTCACTCGATTCACGGTTTTTGTCCATACTTGCGCTTATTTTAGAATCATTTTTAGAAACATATATGCCTTCTGATACTACACAAACCCTTAGAGGAAAGAAAATAACTCAAATATTTTTAAATTACGTAGCAACTGGTTGCAAAACAAACATTATGCTTGCAACACGTCTGTCTTATTCGCCACTTGGAGCGCTAGTGTCGCTCCATCTGTCAAACGGTAACAACTTTTACAGCAGTGAGTGTCGCGATTGTTTACGTGAGAATGTGGTAGTAGACACGGGGAACTGAAACACATAGCTATGTCGAGACAGATGAGACAGTACAAAAAACGTTTCGAAACAGTGAAAGAGTTTGTGTATCGTAATTGTATAGGCCTATACGTTATTACTTGAGTGTCTACTGCAGGCTGTTCCAACCGAGCTCCAGGGAGCCGGAGCGCTCACTGCGGCAGCTCGGAGCCCGTGTCATTTTGGAATAGGGCAGTCAATTAAAAACGAAGCTTTATTTTCGGAAACCATAAGCTTCGTGCTGTTGTGTGTCAAAAATACTGCGACGCACTTTAAAGTGTTTCATGAAGTGAGATGTAAAATGTGTTTCAGTATCTGTACCGTGCCCGAATCTCGTCCGAGACAGAGCGGAATGAAAAGTCACTTTTTCGATACAATTAGTCCGTTCCAAGCATAAGCGGACTGAAACAGCGTTATTTTGAAACATCGATACGGTTTCTGTGTCTGGCAAGAGATCGAATCTGGTCCCGCTATCCGAGACACCACTGCTTCGGAACAGCGAAACATAGCCATTTCGAAACACTGAAACAGTTCCACGTATCGATACAACGTATCGAAACATAGAAACAGTGGCCGAGTCTATGTGGTAGTCTGCTAAAGTTTTGGTCTATCTAAGATGGCGGCCGTCTCCGCGCACTATGGCTTCAAAACAGCATACAACGTGTCTGTAGTGCCTGTCCTTTCTTTGTTCACCCCCACGCAGCGATCTTCTGGTCAAAACCGACCAATCGTGGAGAATGCACATGTCTACATGTAAATCAGCTGCCAACCACATTGTGGCCTCTTTTTCCTTGTGTAACATTTAATTCAAAGAAAATAAATTACTGAACTTTGGTTTCATAGTGAAATGGCCCCTTGGGGAAGCGTGAGTGCTGAAGAGAAGAGAGTGCGGACTGTGTCCACTGTTATGTCAGTCCTAATTCAGAACAGAGGCCAATTTTTAGCTCCATAATCTTACTTTTATAAATTATTTCGAGTAAATTATCAATATTATTGATAATGAGGACAATATCGGCAAAACTGACAGGACTAATATTATGAAGACAAAGTTCAGATACTGGTAGACGATGTTTTGTTCAAAATGGGGGGTCTCCGACAAAATGCAGAGGAATTTAGATTGAAGTAGTCTATCCTGCAGAAACATGTCGCCACATTAAGAAAATTCAACTAGAAGTATTCGGATCCATCCAGGTGAGCTGCAGACACATGGGTGACCACTATTTAGACATTCCCAACACACTGTTCCCACAAGATGAAGACGCTATATGTCATAGTGTTTGGCCCATTTTAGGGACACTTAAGAACAGCCATGGCTGAAAGGATGAGAATGTATCCTGGTTGTCCAGTCACCATTTCAGAGATTGTTATGTTTTGTGGGATACCATTTCCACTTTGTTTTACCCAAAAAATATCACTTCTGGGTTCAAGGTGACTAGATCGTGCCTATTTAAAATGATGACATTCACCAAATAAGATTTTAGGACATTTGAATTAATGCGGCTGGCCCTGGCGGAGGTTCGAGTCCTCCCTCGAGCATGGGTGTGTGTGCTTGTTCTTAGTATAATTTAGGTTAAGTAGTGTGTAAGCTTAGGGAATGATGACCTTAGCAGTTAAATCCCATAAGATTTCACACACATTTGAACATTTGAAGTAAATGAGCAGCTAGCAATCTCTATGTAAAGTTGTGATACACCTTCTGTGGAATCTGCAACTTTGTGTGATGCCCCACGTTCCACTTCAGGTGTAGATCTAACTGGAATGTCAACTGCTGAAGACCTTTTCCAAAAGCAGTGAGGCAGAAAGAAAAATCAAGGCAAAAGAAATCTATAGTTTTCACTGCAGTCAAAGACGAAATGGAAACAGTAATGGTGTATAAGGTGAGGCCTGCTTAAAGAAGACCTTCTTCTGGAATGTGAAGGAACTGAAGATTTCTGCAAAAAATAAGATGGTTGATGATTCAGACTGTGAATCAGAAACTATTTCGTCCAGTGTGCTGCAATCTGAGGATGAAGGATACTCTGAAAGAGTAGATGATAACGTCCAAATCTTATAAAATTTGACAAATGATGAAAAAATGAGACCTGGTGATTTTGTTTTGATTCGTTATACCACCATGAAGTTTTTTTTAAATATTATATTGGCTGAGTTGGAAATATAACTGGGAAAGGGAAAATATATCTTTATTATTTGTGGAAAACGTTCTGAATTTGTGTTCACTTTTGTCCCATAAGAGTCAGTAGGGGAGACATCTGTTATTAATTGTCTCCTGCCTTCTACATAAACTACTATGACACAGAGGCAAAGAAGGACGCTGTACTTAAATGTTAATTTTGAAATGTAGAATATTTGTTAAAAAAACAGAATCATAGTTTATTTAGGTTAATTTTGTTATGCATGACTTTTATTAAGGACAAAGACAACCTTTTTTTGGAGAACTTGGCCTTCTTTATACGAAAAACATATCATCCACTTTCATGCCAAGCGGTTTACCCCACAATACAGTAAACGTGGACAGACTACAGATTTCTTTTTCACAAGACACAAAGAATTGCTTCAATGTGCCTCTTAGAGCAGAAACTGGTAAACTGGTTAATCCAAAAATATTAAAATAATAAAATGAAATACAATAATAAAAAGTTCAAAAACCTCCCTCAAAATTTCTTAAGATACAACAAGAAATATAACAGCTGTTCACATTAGCCTCTCTCCCCCCCCCCCCTCCCCTTACAGTCTTGGTGTACACATAGAGCACTGTTTAGCATAAGCATCTGAAGAGCACCAAAGATTGGGAAAAGCAACTCTGTGCAGTAACAAGTTTCCAACACTGCTGCTTGCAACTTGACAAAAGCTGATCACTACTGGAGTTAAATGAACACTGGTCCTGCTGAATGAACAAGAATTCTCCCTTCAGCATTTTCTGAGATACCCTTTTGTGTTTCTCTGCTTCTGATGCCATTGAATGCCCACACAAGCAAAAACTGTTGTTGTTTTGCTTTTGTTAAGCCCACTCTGAGAATTGATTTATGTTGTGAAAATATTTTTTGTGCTATATAATTTGGGCAGTTAAGAGATAATGATTACTTTTGTTAATTACAAAACTGCACTGAAGTACAGAGCCAGTATTTGCAATGAGTGTCAAATAAAAGTATTAGGTGGTCCAGCTGCAGGAATGCAATTAAACTATATTACAATTCCTTTTATATCTACACAATTTGACTTTCTTAGGACTCCATCTAAATAGACCCCACTTTTTCTTTTCAGTATTACCCAGAAAATTATTCTGAACCATATACACTCCTGGAAGTGGAAAAAAGAACACATTGACACCGGTGTGTCAGAACCACCATACTTGCTCCGGACACTGCGAGAGGGCTGTACAAGCAATGATCCTGCAGCTGTCCTGGGTGTTGAAATCTTGAGCTCTCTGGATACTGACTCGGCAGCATTAAGGTTGGCTAGCAGACCTCATGGGGTTGGGGTGGCAAGTCGCGCGTTCTCTGTGTCGGAGATTGCATTCTACACTCCTGGAAATGGAAAAAAGAACACATTGACACCGGTGTGTCAGACCCACCATACTTGCTCCGGACACTGCGAGAGGGCTGTACAAGCAATGATCACACGCACGGCACAGCGGACACACCAGGAACCGCGGTGTTGGCCGTCGAATGGCGCTAGCTGCACAGCATTTGTGCACCGCCGCCGTCAGTGTCAGCCAGTTTGCCGTGGCACACGGAGCTCCATCGCCTTCTTTAACACTGGTAGCATGCCGCGACAGCGTGGACGTGAACCGTATGTGCAGTTGACGGACTTTGAGCGAGGGCGTATAGTGGGCATGCGGGAGGCCGGGTGGACGTACCGCCGAATTGCTCAACACGTGGGGCGTGAGGTCACCACAGTACATCGATGTTGTCGCCAGTGGTCGGCGGAAGATGCACCTGCTCGTCGACCTGGCACCGGACCGCAGCGACGCACGGATGCACGCCAAGACCGTAGGATCCTACGCAGTGCCGTAGGGGACCGCACCGCCACTTCCCAGCAAATTAGGGACACTGTTGCTCCTGGGGTATCGACGAGGACCATTCGCAACCGTCTCCATGAAGCTGGGCTACGGTCCCGCACACCGTTAGGCCGTCTTCCGCTCACGCCCCAACATCGTGCAGCCCGCCTCCAGTGGTGTCGCGACAGGCGTGAATGGAGGGACGAATGGAGACGTGTCGTCTTCAGCGATGAGAGTCGCTTCTGCCTTGGTGCCAATGATGGTCGTATACGTGTTTGGCGGCGTGCAGGTGAGCGCCACAATCAGGACTGCATACGACCGAGTCACACAGGGCCAACACCTGGCATCATGGTGTGGGGAACGATCTCCTACAGTGGCCGTACACATCTGGTGATCGTCGAGGGGACACTGAATAGTGCACGGTACATCCAAACCGTCATCGAACCCATCGTTCTACCATTCCTAGACCGGCAAGGGAACTTGCTGTTCCAACAGGACAATGCACGTCCGCATGTATCCCGTGCCACCCAACGTGCTCTAGAAGGTGTAAGTCAACTACCCTGGCCAGCAAGATCTCCGGATCTGTCCCCCATTGAGCATGTTTGGGACTGGATGAAGCGTCGTCTCACGCGGTCTGCACGTCCAGCACGAACTCTGGTCCAACTGAGGCGCCAGTTGGAAATGGCATGGCAAGCCGTTCCACAGGACTACATCCAGCATCTCTACGATCGTCTCCATGGGAGAATAGCAGCCTGCATTGCTGCGAAAGGTGGATATACACTGTACTAGTGCCGACATTGTGCATGCTCTGTTGCCTGTGTCTATGTGCCTGTGGTTCTGTCAGTGTGATCATGTGATGTATCTGACCCCAGGAATGTGTCAATAAAGTTTCCCCTTCCTGGGACAATGAATTCACGGTGTTCTTATTTCAATTTCCAGGAGTGTATTATTTCCATTGCTTATTAACATTCAAAAAACTTGTATATTATTTATAATATCTAAGGGCTACTTTCCTTAGTGTTTTTCACTACTTCGAGACAAATGTAATATTGGTAGGTGCACTTTTTAGTTTAGTCCTGCAGTACATTTTCTTACCAGGTTATGTGTTGCATTCAGCTTTTTATGTCGACTCAAAGTTACACGTGATTGTGTGAACACAAGATACAATAAATGACACACTGGAACACTGAGTGTACTCAACAGTGCTACACTAGTGTACCCATTTCGGAAATCAGTTTGTAGCAAAGGCTCATCAACACACCAAGCACCAGTAAATTATTCAGGATCTGTCAGAGAAAACCAAAAACATCGTAACAGCATTCATCATCACTGAGTGTGTCCGAAAAATTGCAATGGTAAACAGCATAGGTGTAGTAGGATGACTATGCTGATACTGCCATGATAGTACCCTTTTTCGTGGGTAAGAGGTGATTTGCCATGAATGTATGATAGAGTGTGCCTAAGGTGGCATTTACTTGTTCTTGTGTGGTGGTGTAGCACTTCCTGGTGACAGATACAAGCAACTAAAATGAGTACACTACAATGGCATTCAGCTGAAATTAGTCATGTGATGTCCCTCACTCACTGAGGAGAAACTTTGGAGACATGGTATTGAATTTCGTTGTAATTCGTTCATTTTATGTTATGATGTGTGGGTTACACACTGAAGTAACAAAACTCGTGGGATACCTCTTAATATTTCAGAATGTCCCATCTGCCTAGTTCTACCATTCTGCATTCAGCCATTGAGTGTGTATTAATTTCCATCATGCAGG
This sequence comes from Schistocerca gregaria, assembly GCF_023897955.1. Lineage (NCBI taxonomy): Eukaryota > Metazoa > Arthropoda > Insecta > Orthoptera > Acrididae > Schistocerca > Schistocerca gregaria. The sequence continues at coordinate 773,275,075 of NC_064920.1, forward strand.
CGCAATCACATATGAAACATTTTCATATGAATCACCTGACAGCTCCACCAATGCACTGCCCTTTTATATCTTGTGTTCATGATATCACTGCCTCTCTAAATGGCCATATTGCTATCCCATCACTTTTTTCATCTCAGTGTACCATTTCAACACCACAGTGCATTGAAGATTTACCACAAACACATCACTCTTGGTGCGATTTGTTACAACTGAATAACTATCAGTTAATGACACATTGGCAGTAAAAGACTTCCGAAAATCCTAATATGAACTATAATATTGATCAGAGTTGTTTTTGTGTGAATTGTGGGTAGATAGTGGAGTTACAGTGTTCAAGGCAGTGGGTTTGTGTTCCACTATATGCCAATTTTGTTTCATTTTTGCATTTGTAACAGATTCTGGGACTTTGTTGTTAATATTATAGAAATTTGCTCTGCAGTATTTGATGTTATTTACATATATCATAATTTAGTATGATTACAATATGGGAGACGAAATCACTACATCTGAACTCATCAGCTATGACATATTCTTGCTTGTCACAACTATTTATCCATGAATGAATCCCAAGATATTCTGTACCACTACTACTCATTTCCTTTGCAGCTCAACGCACAAACGATGTGTCGGAAAAACGACTGTTTGCATACTTCTATTCAGGCCCCAATACCTCTTAACTTGACTTCACTGTCACTACACGAAATGTACATTTGTTTTGAAAAAAGATCATCATCTTCTTTCCAGGGATTACGATTTGAGTTCACAAATTATCAGAAGTGTGCTAAATAGTTTAATAAAAGAATTTAAATTCAAAGTTCAGATACTTTTTTATTTTTCTGTTTCAAATGTAAGTACAAAACAATTTTAAGTAAAAATATTTAATCACAGAATTCAAAATACCGTAATCCAAATGAGATACCTCTAGTTACTGAACATTTTATGTGCCATTTATTTCACTGATTTTTAAACCAATAATTGTTCAAATGTTTCATCTTTCATGTTCCACCTTTGTGGCCTAATTACACAGGCCAACAATGGAAATTTTTTGCTGAAAATACCTTATTCTTATTTTTTTAGGGTGGGAAATCCAAATATCATATTAAAAACCTGTATCACCCACCATTTCTTCACATTTTACTGTTAAATTCATTAAATTAAGCGATTTTTAAAGGATTTAACAGCTTTTAGATAGTTAAAATAATTTGAAAAGGATATGTACTGAACATACCACTGCTGAAATACATTTGTGGGCAAAATGGTCGATTCTATGTTTGTGTTAAAAGATGGTGTTTTGTTTACTGTCAACCTAACCTAGCTTTCCTTTTTCCTGTATATGTAGTCAGTACAATGTCTAATCGTGGTTGTAAAAACTGTTCTGATAGTTTTTTATATTTGTAGTGAATTTGTGATGAAAGAACACCAAAAAAACATAACAGAGTTTGTAAAAAAGGTTTATCTACCATACTTTTGATCTAGACTTGGTGATCAAGATAAATCTTGGGCACCGCATAAGGTATGTTATGTGTGTATTGAAGATCTGAGAAAATGGTCCGAAAAGGAGGAAAAAGTCTTTAGATTTGCTGTTCCTATGATATAGAGGGAGCCAAGAAACCATTCCAATGATTGCTACTTTTGCAGAGTTGATATTACTGGTCATAATTCGAAAAACAAGATGGTAATAAGCTACCCCTACCCTTCCATCCACCATCTGACCTATAAGGAGTGGTGTAGATTTACCAGTTCCTGAAACACCAGATGATTTACATTCTATTTCAATAGGAGTATTCTCTGATGTACAGTGTGATTTAGATGAATCAGATGATGATGAATTCCAATTTAATACAGAAAGTCTCGAGCCCAAATTGTTTACTCAAACCGAGCTTAACGACTTGGTTAGGGATCTGGCTTAATGAAAGGAAAAGCTGAATTTGCTTGACTCTATATTAATAGAAAAGAACTTATTGGCAGTTGGAACCAGCATATACATGTATAGAAAGACAGAGCAGCAATTTTCCAACTTGTTTCAACAAGAGGGTGATTTAGTGTTCTGCTCAGACATTTCTGGTCTGATCAATGAGTTTGGTATTGAATACAAAAAGGAAGAAAGGAGGCTTTTTATTGATTTATCCAAAACTAGTTTAAAGGCTCTTTTATTACACAATGGTAACATTTATGCATCTACACCTGTTGGACATTCTGTAAATATGAAATAAACGTATTAAAACCTAGATATAGTGTTAAATAAAATAGGCTATTCTGCTCATTGATGGATGATATGTCACGATCTAAAATTAACATGCATGCTCCTTGGTCAGCAAGGTGGCTTTAACAAATTTACATGTTTCTTGTGAGAATGGGACAGTAGGACCAGGGATCAACACTGGTGCAGAAAGAAGTGGCGTGGTGAGAAGAACATTTTACGCAAAAACCTTGTAGATCCAAAAAAGGCCTAATGAAACAGTTTTTAAAGGCTCTGCCTAAAAATGGACCCTGTTTTAAGTAACCCTGCCAAAAGTTTCCACACATTTCAGAAGCTAAACTAAAAGAAGGCGTCCTTATTGGGCCTGATATTATAAAATTGATGTTTGATGTTAACTTTGAATCCACAATGAACTTAATGAGAAACAAGCATGGGTGTCATTCAGGCAAGTCGTTACCAAGTTCTTAGGACATTAAAAAGATCCAGAATATGTTTCTATTATATCTACAATGTTAAAGAAGTTTAAAACTTTAGGATGTTTAAAGAGCCTGAAAGTTCACGTTTTGAACAGCCACTTTGATTACTTCCTGGACAATATGGGAGACATTAGTGAGGAGCAAGGAGAGTGTTTTCACCAGAACATTAAAGTGATGGAAAAACGCTACCATTGCCACTGGAACACGAACATGATGAGGGACTACTGTTGGTCACTTCATCCAAACAGTTCAGCAAGTGACTCATCGGAGAAAAACCTACACAAGAAGTTTCAAAGAAAGAAAATACAAACCACTTTCAGCTGACAGGTGAAACCTTTATTAACACATATCATTGTTTTAAGTAGCGTACTGTAAATACAAACCATGCTTATGTTGTAACAAAGTGTTTCATTAATTTCCCCATTTACCATATAGTATAGGATTTTTTTATACTATGTACTAAAAAGCATATTGCTGGAAAACAAAAAAGGCTAGATTTGTATTCTGCTCATAAAAGTCTATAAAGATCAGCTATCAATGTAAAAAATATTTTCAAAAAAATTTTTCGTTGGTCTGTGTTACCATTCCACCAAAAGAAAGCAGTCATTCAACAGGAGCTGAACTTGGTAAACAAGTATTACATCTAAGGATTTTTTTACAGTTGGGAATCTGTTCAAGGGACCTAAACTATTGCCATTATCTTTTAAATATTGTAGTGTTTCGAGATCCATTGTAGTGTTGGCGTTATCACTAGCTACAGAACAATCAAAGTCCTCAGGAAACATATGATAAGATTCTTTATCAGAATGTTGCAAGTCCTTTCTTCTTGTTTCATCCTTGGCACTTCTGAAATAAACAGTTGTTTAATGTATTATCTGCTAGCCTTCAGTACACATTTCATTTTTAAGAGAAGGATAAGATATGGGTGCTAATATGCCATCCTTTATTTTTGGTTTCTACAGTTTATAGAATCTCTCAAAACTTTCTTCAATGACTTCTATCAGAAGAGCACAGTCTGTAGAGTTATCTGTATGAAAGCTACTTAGTATTCATAGAATTTTCATTAATTCTGGAAGAAGACATGCATAGCAAATATCTTTGCCCCGTTCTAAACTTCTGATTCCATCGGCAACAGGTTTTGAACAGCTTATGTATTCACTAAGGCATTGTATTTCAACTTATTTAAAAGCTGCTACTCTGGGTTCCCTTAAAGTTTCATTCGAAGTGTCCTTGACTGTGAGTAGCTCTTGAATAGAATTGCACAATGAATATGGATAAGTAGGGGATATTCCAATCGATTCTGAATGGGTTTCGTGAGCTTTAGGAAACTTTGAACACAGATTCCAAAATTATTGACACTTTTGACACGGCTACTTCATAAATTTTCTTGTACGAATTACTTAAGATCTGGTCTTACCCATATCTCTTTATGCTATTAAAAGTAATGTATGCATGTGTGGCGCACCTCTCATAATTAGGCACTTGCAACTTTCAAAAGCTGCAGATGTCTCCAGAAATTCTGGTAGTCATCATCATCATCATCAAAACAACAACAACAACAAGATTATCATGCAGAACTTCAGAACATGAATCTCTTTCACTTGTCCCTGTATCTGAATCTTTTCCATATATTTTAAAACCTTTGACAATATCTGATTCGCTGTGAGTAGTATTTTCAAGATTTTTATCAGCTTTAAACCAAATTCTTAATAAATGTTCACAGTCTACTCAGCCACTTTATCGTAACTGTGTGTTCCATTAAATCTTCCTGCAAGCTACAACTAAACTTTCTCGTCCAAATGTTTCACAATCAATTCTATGAGCCGTTACACCCAGATAGGCTCTACTGGATGATGACTGAATATCAGCAGTTGTGCAAACGATATCAACCTTTTGTCGTCTCCTGGCAGTGAGAAGGACACGTTGAAATTACAAGGGCTTACCTCGATCGAAGTAATCGATGGGCGAATTTCGCGTAGGCAGCTTACTGAACTCCATCCTGTAAAGAATCTACAAGCTGAAGAAGGTGTTCACGGACACAGATCTCGGTGTATAGCGCAAGGAAAGTCAGGTCTAATCAAACTCAGATTAATAAAGTTCATTGGAAGTTCACTTCTGGCACTACTGACTTTTGCTTCTTCTATTCAGTGCACAGTGTTACGATATACGGCTTCACGTAACACAGTCAGCTGCCTTCTATCTCGCGGTCCTGAGACTATCTTCTCAGAATTATCTCCATCCCGACGTTGATTCAAAAAATGTCCAAATGTGTGTGAAATCTTATGGGACTTAACTGCTAAGGTCATCAGTTCCTAAGCTTACACACTACTTAACCTAAGTTATCCTAAGGTAAAACACACACAGCCATGCCCGAGGGAGGACTCGAACCTCCGCTGGGACCAGTCCTGACTCTGATTGTTCTACGTTCTCAGCCTGGCGACGCCCAGCACAGAGGTGGCGTCCCAGACGACTACCGACTGTGCTCCCGCTTGGGTTGGGGCAGGTCCCCTTTTTTATAACGCTCATCGAGTTTCTAGAAGATTCCCTCTGACGCACATCGCCAACGAGGAGTATACATTACCATATATAGGAAACTCACGAGGCACTTGTGTCTCTGTCACGAGCTGCTATACGGAAGCTCAGTCACGCTCTGGCTGACCATGTGTACATAGCCTGTGTACCGACCACCACCAGTCAGACGGTTTGAATACCCCATTGTGCCAACTCCTCCGTCATCTTCCCATGCAACCCCTCGCTTACACCTTCCAATTTACTGCCGTATTCCACCCCTTAATAGTGTATTTTGCGACACTTTTTCAAAGCTCCTTTTGTATCCTCAATTGTTCTGCATTTTTTATTACATTGAGGTCAAATCATTGTCTGCACTTAACAATGTAGTGCTTCTTAAACATCATTAGTACAACAATACTATCGACGTTATAGATGGCCGATAAGAACTATCAATACTAAAATTAATGACGAAACGAAAACGCTGTTTTTCAAGTATTCCATAGATGTGGACACTGTTTACAAAGCCGTAACTGTCACTGTCACACTGTATGAAATCCCTAACTGTTGCCTGTGAGTAAACTCGTAATCACACGTAACTGTGATATTGACCTCGCTTCCTTCTTCCTTCACTTCCTTGTAAGATCACAAGGTATGATGAGATGATTAAATTACATTTTACATTAAACAAACAATAGTAGTAAACATATCAGGTCCGTTACAAAAGTATCAGACATCTGGTTGGGAAAGAAATGGCTTACCTGGAGCATTGGACACCTAATCACTCTCAAAGTAGCTCCCTTGGAATTCCACGCTCTTCTTCCAGCGGTGCCGCCAAAGTTGGAAGCATGCCAAAAAAGTCTCTTTTGGAATGGAGTTAAGCTCGGCTGTCGTTGCTGCCACAATGTCCTCTCTTGTCTGAAATCACATTCCTTTCAATGGCCTCTTGATGTTGGGGAACAGCCAGAAGTCGCAGGGCCGCATATCAGGAGAGTAAGGAGTTTGTTATAGAACAGGAAACCGATTTTTCACCAAAAAAAAGTCTGAATAAAGTGTGAGGAACGTGCCAGGGCGTTGTCATGATGGAAGCGCCAATTTCCTGTTGACCTGTAAGTCTGGTCTCTTCCGAGGAACAGCATCAGGTAGGCGACGAGAGACACCCCTGTAGTGCGTAATCACGACGTACCACAGCGTGAGAGACAAAGAAAGCAGTCGGCATAACTTTGACTTGGCTCCACATTTGGCGGGCCTTCTTTGCTCTTGGTGACAAGGAATGCTTCCACTCTGACGACTGGGATTAGGTTTCCAGGTCGCATCCGTACACCGAGGACTCGTCAACAGTAATTATGGTGTTCACAAAATCAGGATCCGTGTTTGTGGAGCGCAGCATGCCCTGTGAGACTACAACATGAAGTTGCTTTTGCTCTGCCATTAGTAGCTTCGGCACGCATTTTGCTGACACTTCCTTCGTGGCCAAATCTTCGGTCACAATGAAATGTGCCGTAAAAGTGCTGATGCCCACCTCTTTTTGCAATTTCCCTCGTAGTCACATGACGGTCCCGCATCACCATAGCGTTCGCTTTGGCAATGACCGAATCATTTTGGCATGCTGATGGCTGACCGAAGCATGGCTCGCTTTCCACTGATGTGCAGCCATCTTTAAACAGGTTGTACCACTCCTTAATCTGTGTGATTCTCATAGCGTCGTCACCAAAAGCCGCCTGAAGCTTCCTAATAGTTTCCACCTGGCTGTCGTCCAGTTTCTGGCAAAATTTGATGCAGTAGCGCTGCTCCAGTCGTTCCATCGGTTCCCTTGCAATGAAAAACCAACGCGAGCACTATAACTACCTCATTCAACTGCTGCTTTCCAGCAACTGATGCTATCGATAGGCTGGAAAAAAATCACACATTTGCACGAATGTACAAGGTTGGTTCATGCAAGCACGCTAGATTCAAATCTATCAAGTGTTATAAAAAAAAAAGTAAGGTTGGATACTTTTCTAAAAGTCCTCGTATAATGTTACTCAATTCTTACTTCCTTTTCATATACACTGAAGAGCCAAAGAAACTTGTACATCTGCCTAATGTCGTGTAGGCCTCCCACGAGCATGCAGAAGTGCCGCAACACGACGTGGGATGGACTCGACTAATGTCTGAAGTAGTGCTGCAGGGAATTGTCACCATGAATCCTGCACGGCTGTCCATAAATGCGTAAGGGTACGAGGGGGTGGAGATCTCTTCTAAACAGCATGTTGCATGGCATCCCAGATATGCTCAATAATAGTCATATCTCGAGGGTTTGGTGGCCAGTGGAAGTGTTTAAACTCAGAAGAGTGTTCCTGGAGCAATTCTGGACGTGTGGAGTGTCGCATTGACATGCTGGAATTACCAAAGTCCGTCGCATTGCACAAAGGAGGTGATCAGACAGGATGCTTACGTAAGCGTCACCTGTCAATAGTCGTATCTAGACGTACCAGGCCTCCACCAGCTTGAACAGTTCCCTGCTGACATGCAGGGTCCATGGATTCATGAGGTTGTCTCCACACCCGTACACGTCCATCCGCTCGATACAATTTCAAATGAGACTCGTCCGATCAGGTACCATGTTTTCAGTCATCAACATTCCAACGTCAGTGTTGGCTGGGCAAGGCGAGGGGTAAAGCTTTCTGTTGTGCAGTCATCAAGGGTACACGAGTAGACTTTCGGCTCCGAAAGCCCACATCGTTGATGCTTCGTTGAATGGTTTGCACACTGACACTTGTTGATGGCCCAGCACTGAAATCTGCACCAGTTTGCGGAAGGAGTGCACTTCTGTTAACGGTGAACGATTCTCTTCAGTTGTCGTTGGTCCCGGTCTTGCAGGATCTTTTTCCGGCCGCAGCGATGTCGGAGATTTGATGCTTTACCGGATTCCTGATATTCACAGTACACTCGTGAAATGGCCATACGGGAAAATCCCTACTTCATCGCTACCACGGAGGTGCTGTGCCCCATCGCTCGTGCGCCGAGTATCACACCGCGTTCAAACTCACTTAAATTTTGATAGGCTGCGATTGCAACTGCTGTAACCGATCTGACAACTGCGCCAGACACTTGTTGTCTTACAGACGTTGCCGACCGCAGCGCCGTTTTCTGCCTGTTTACATATTTCTGTATTTGAATACGCATGTTCATACCAGTTTCTTTGGTGCTACAGTGTAACTAGGGTCATGGTTATATTCTCTTGACAGCTATACTTTTGGCACTTCTTGTGCTATCTGTGTCCATCGAGGAACTATTTTTGTTTAAATAAATGGCTTATTAAATGAATGAAAACTGCAAAGCATGAAATAAAAAAAAATCAAGAGAAGCGTTTTGCGTTTTACAACTACACAATATGTATATTTTAAGTATTTCAAGAAAAAATAGAAAATGCTTTTTAAAAGAAGTATTTCAAACACAAAATGAAAACAGGTATCTGTATTTTGTACTTGCATTTCAAATACATGTATTTCACATTAATTCACATCTCTGCAAAGCATGTCCGTAATGCTCGCATGTTGATCGAACCTACTGATAACAAATCTAGCGGCACACTTCTGAGCGCCGATACCTTCCTTTAAGGCCAATTCATACAAGCCGTCACTGCAACATCATGTTACGACTTCTTGGCGTCATGGTGTATTCACACTGTGCATCACGTCACTGTACTTCCAAAACAATTCAAGTCACACGATCTCAACTCACGTGACTGTACTTAACTGTCTTCCATACTTCTTTACAAAGTGAGTGATTTTAGTTGTTATCATTTATAAGAACTAATATGACAATCTGCTATGAAGATAAACTGTGAAATGCTTAAACGATACAGTGAAAGTTGTGAGAAGCTGAGGGGAGATTAGGAAGACAAAAGATTAATACCCCACGAATGCTGAAGTCATTAGGGATTAAATTGTTGTTCCGATGGATGGGGTAAGATGTCTCAGTAAACTGTATATTGCTATGTTAAGATAATAATTATTTCAGGCATTTAAGACCTAGCATGTCAGGCTAGCTCCACTTGCTGGAATTCTATTCTTTAAATACATAATTTTTCCTCTAATACACACAGTGCGAATATCATAGTTACATAAAATAACTAAATTATTGTCCATGACGTATTTAATATAACTTTATTTTTCGCTGTGTAATTTTCCGAATACTGATAACAGTAGTACAGTTACATCACCTGGAAATATTTCCTTTAAAGAAATATTTGTGATTTACTATTCATGCAAACCATACGAATGTAAATTTTCAGTGTTACTAAAAGTTGTTTGTTCCTAGATTGTTATAGCTCCTTATCAGCCCTCAAGCTCCATTGTTCGGCAAACTGTTTACACCAACAAAACTAGGTAACAGCTAATTTGATCCGAGAGTGAATTTTCACTCTGCAGATGAGTGCGTGCTGATATGGAACTTCCTGGCAGATTACAGCTGTGTGCCACACGGGGATTCGAACGTGGAAACTTTGTCTTTCGGGACCAAGTGCTCAACAAACTGGGCTACCTGAGCACGATTCACAGCATTATTTCCGCCAGTACTTCATCGCCTCTCTTCCAAAATTTGGGATGACATCTGCGACGTTTGGAAGGTAGGAAATGACGTAATGCCAGATGCAAACCTGTGGGGATGGGTTGTGAGTCATGCTCGGTTAGCTCGTGTGATAGAGCACAAGATACGTAGAAAAATAAGGTTGCTATTGGCTGATGCTGTGACGTCACTAAGAAAGACCGTTTGCCTCTGCTTGGACATCAATAAAGTATTTTGGAAATTTGTAGTAAGGTGTTATGGGATCAAATTGCGAAGGTCATCGGTCCCTAAGCTTACGCACTACTTACCTTAAACTAACTTGCGCTAAGGACAACACTCATGCCCGAAGAAGGACTCGAACCTCGGACTAAAGAAATAAAATGTGAATTGCTATTCAGCTAGTGCTAATAGTGTTACTGCTACATTATGAAACTTACCCAGCTTTTAAACAAACACTGATGACTTAAAAAGAAAATCAAGCACCTATCTGATCGAAACTCGAAAAAAAAAGCACAGAGTACAGTTAATTTTGCAGTCTTCTGTCGAAGTAAATGTTTGAGGTGAGCATGCAATTTTCCAAATTGGATCTGAGAAAAGGTTTAATGATTAAACAAGATATACAGTATATAAAGCTCATTTTCTTTCTGTATTCATCACAAGCATGAAAACAAAAACTAAAAGTCATAGGCGGACACTGTCGTTTACACATTAATCAAAATGACTGTGGTAACTGAAACTGCTATTTATTCGTGAACGCAACGTTGACACTGCAGGTAGAGAGTATCCGAGTTTTTCCAGGACAAAATTGGAATTTTTCCTCAAAACGACGCGCAAACGAAATGGCTTGCAAATGAACTCTTTGAACTAACAAACCCGTTTTGATTTCTCTAACAAACTTCTAATTTGGGTAGATTAAAATATTTTGCCCACTATTAAATTCACAAATGGTTCAAATGGCTCTGAGCACTATGGGACTCAACTGCTGTGGTCGTCAGTCCCCTAGAACTTAGAACTACTTAAACCTAACTAACCTAAGGACATCACACACATCCATGCCCGAAGCAGGATTCGAACCTGCGACTGTAGCGGTCGCACGGTTCCGGACTGCGCGCCTAGAACCGCGAGACCACCGCGGCCGGCAAATTCACAAGACAGATGTAGATTTTTATTACTTTATTCATCGTGCAGACATAATTTCGTTGATGAGAACTGACTTTAAAGATCTCTATTACGTGCTCGCGATTTCATGCACACTTTTCCTGTTAAATGTCGCTACGTAATTCTGCGAAATGACTTTATCTGTATCACTGCAGTCTTCACAATTTGCCTTTCTCTTAGCCATCATTGCAAGAGCATCGCCTGATCTTTGGCGCATTCAACGTGAACATTCGATCGTTTCGCCATTGTTAATTTATTATAGCTGACTGCACTTATTTCCCTCTTATTATAATAGTGATATTATTGTCGTTCAGATCGTTGCTTATCATTGAGGATCAATAAAACTATTTTAGTTCATTTTTTTAGCCACTGTTTAACATCAATTGCAGTTTACCTAATAGTGAACTTGTCGGCATCAAAATGCGAAACGCTCAGTATCCTGGGAATGGAAGAAATAACGATAAAAAGTTATCATAAATTCCGTGCGATATGCTGTATCTGCAAAGATGATTCATATTGTGAAAAAAAAAGAATACTTCCAATAAGCGACAATGTATGCGTCAAAAGCAAGTGATTAAGTCAGCAAAACAATTTTAAAAAATTGTCTTACATATTTTCTGTTCATCTCAACTCACCTCATCTCAGCGTGTACCGAAAGAGAATTACCGGTGATGTGTGCAAACTAGCGGAAAGAGAGAGAGAGAGCGCTTCACACAAGAAAAGTAATTGTTCATTTATTTAATGAGTTTTTGGTTGGTTTTAAAAGGTAAATAGAGTCCTATAATGTAACGCCAGTTATTAATCTTTTATAAAAATTCATACTTAGTGCCAGAAGTACGAAAATATCGCCCTGGGTAATGTTATTTTTCGGACCCACACATTTTTTTGCGTTTTCTTTGCATTTCTGCCTTCCTTCTGTAATACACTAGCCATCCTTACAAGCTGAAAACCATTTGAGTCTAATAAACGTCATTTTGATAGAAATGTGGACTCCGGGTTTCCACGAATATAAGCAAAGGCGTGGTGTAATGCTTGATTACAGTACATATTTTACCACATTGGTTTTCTGTGCAATACTGATATTCCTTGTAACAGGCGGGACAATAAATGCTGACAAAAATACTTCCAATACTTTGTAGCACAGTGAAGAGTCCATGAGTTTTTTTATACTAATATGCAAGTATCAGTAAGTCTGTGCATTTTGCAGTACGGAAGTGTGTGATATGAGTCTTTATTTTGATGCTTTTAGCTCCACCTCTTCATCATCATAGAATTTGTCACGTATGTAGCAGATGCACGTTTGGTATATCCACACCTGTTACAGCCACACCCTATTTATTGTTCACTATATCTTTGGCCTTGCAATTTGTAGTCCCGGGATGTGAATATATTTTGCGATTTTTCAGGCTAAGTGAATCTCTTCATTGAGGAGACTAATAGATAAGCAGACCAATACAATTCTGATTGATGGCAATGGAAACCAAGAAGTGATGATTTAGCCTATATATGTTTCCATCATGTGAAATTTCACAAAGCATCTTAAGTTATCTTAACTGTAGTTATTTGTGTACAGAATGAAAAAAAAAGGGGGTAGGGATGGACAGTATTATTTGGACAGAAAGAATGACAGTGTCGGTTCTTTACGTTGTTTTTCTACCTATTGACCACTCAATGCCTGAACTATGTAGTCAATTGAATTGAATCCAGACTGAGGCTAACAGGTTAGAACTCCTCCAGCTGTTATGTTTTCTACTTTCATCAATAACTAAATTTTTTATTCATTTTTTATTCTATTTTCATTACATTTGTACACATAATATGTAATATATACAAGGACATTTGAAAATGTTATGTAGGTAAAGTCCCATGTAAATTTGAGTTTTATTGATATTCCTGATTATGATGATGCAATTAGTTTTATGAGTCGCTCACTTACTTATAAGTTACTAACTGTGCTGAAAAAGGTAGTATAAATATGCAGTTATAAATATAATCCACAAGTTATTGTAATTAATAATAATAATTGTGTGTGTGTGTGTGTGGGGGGGGGGTTTGTGTGTGTGTGTGTGTGTGTGTGTGTGTGTGTGTGTGTGTGTGTGTGTGTGTGTGTGTGTGTGTGTGTGTGTGTAAGTAACCATCCAGCTTGTCTGGTTTTCCATATACTTTTGAAGATGTGTGAGGTGCTCAAACCAAAGTTCGCCAGCTTTCCTTCTCCTGATGTTCGTACTTACTCTAGTTGCATTTCTGTAGTATGATTGTGGTCTAAAATGAAAAATGTTATGACTGTGGGAGGATGCATGCAACGTCTTCCCCATTGGGAACGCAGCAGAGAGCAAATAAGGGGACCTTCCTAGCTTTTGCCTTACTGCCAGGGCAGAAACTCTGGGGGAAAACCTTGACTAGAAGTGGTTTCACATGTATTTTACCCTACTACCACATTCACTAATGAGGTCTCTGTCCTGGCAGGTTATTTATACAGTATTTGTGCACACTTATTCTTGTGACAGGCAAACATGTCGATTGTTCTGTTGTTGACATTTGAAATGTAACTTAAGTCGTCCTATGTACGGAACAAGTGGCTTGTGAGTTCAGGCTTTTCTTAACTGTACTGTTCCTGAGGAAAGTTTAAATTGTTTTCAAAGTGGTGAAACTGCATTCTACTTCTGCTGTTGAAACAGTTTTAGTTAGTGCAATTTTCTTTGTTTTGTGCACTTCAGTGAATAATTCTTCAAAAACATGCTACACAAAAAATGTGACTAGCTCACAAACTGATGTGATACCTTTAAAAGTATCAATTCATTAAATCATTGACAGTTCACTTTTCAATTTATAATGGTCAGTGAGCGGATTGTAACTTAATAAAAAAGTAGCGACGAAAGTGGCTGGGAAATGTTCTTTGAAAGAAGCAAACTTTATTGGATTAATAATTTCAAAGCTGCTGAATACATGAGAGTTTTGGAATCTTCCTTTCAGTTGGTTGGTCACAATGTCACACACTTCTTTGGCATCTATTGTCAGATTAGGTTCAGTGTTATATTTGGAACATTTTCTTGGAGGGGTAAAACATTCATCTTCAGAAACTTGACACCTTTAAATGTTTCTCGTATTTCATAAACAGCCAATTCAAAATGAGATAGTGCATTGTACAACATATCAACAGGTTTCATAAACTGATAGAACAAATTTGGAAGGAACAAAAAGTCTTGATTGTGGAGTAAATTTCTTAAGCCAAGAGCTTCACTTATTGTAATATCATCCCAAAATCTTCTTCCTCAGTCTTCTCAAAACGTTCCAGTAAATGTAACTTGTTTTCTTGAACCTTATTTATTACACGAGTCTGGAAGATCCATCTTGTTGAAGACATTGAAGGAATTTTCTTGTTGCATAGTGTCTGTAACAAATCACTTCCCTTAGATGAAGAGAAAAATGTAAATCATTTTCTAAATGTAGTCCACATTCTTCATATTTCTTAATTCATTCACTTAAATGCTTTAGGTCCTTACATCCTACTGTTGGCCACAATCCTTCAGCACCAAAGAACACACAATAGAAATGCAATAACTTTTGAAACTTCCTGACAGATTAAAACTGTGTGCCCGACTGAGACTTGAACTCGGGACCTTTGCTTTTCACGGGCAAGTGCTCTACCATCTGAGCTACCAAAGCACGACTCACGCCACAGGCTGTGGCTAAGCCATGTCTCCACAATATCCTTTCTTTCAGGGGTGCTAGTTCTGCATGGTTCGCAGGAGAGCTTCTGTAAAGTTTGGAAGGTAGGAGACGAGATACTGGCAGAAGTAAAGCTGTGTGGACCGGGCGTGAGTCGTGATTCGATAGCTCAGATAGTAGAGCACTTGCCCTCGAAAGGCAAAGGTCCCGAGTTCGAGTCTCGGTCAGGCACACAGTTTTAATCTGACAGGAAGTTTCATATCAGCGCACACTCCGCTGCAGAGTGAAAATCTCATTCTGGCAATAACTTTTGTTTCTCTTCACTCACTGTTAACCAAGACTTTTTACAGATTCATGTGTTGCAGAAAGTTTTCTACTTCTTTCTGTTGAGTTTAGACGTTAAGAAATCTTTTGATTGATGTACATCTAACTTCTTCATTTCCAGCTTCTCTTCCATACTTAATAAATGAAAGGGGATTTTAAGCAAATGATCTACTTTATTCATTTTAAAATAACTGTGCAAACACTCAAGTTTCAACCATTCAGCTCCAGAATAGGGGAACTACCGAGAAGTGGGATCGTTCACTGTTTTCTGCATTTCCTGTTGATGAATGGCAGTAGGGGGGAAAAGGAATGCAGTAAGGCACATGACAGTGACTACAGTTAGGTACTGTGGGCCCAAGGTGACTGGCCCCAAACATTGTGAAGACTTGTGGACTGATGGGCAAGGGGAGGAGAGTGGGAATGTGGCAGGGACAGTGGAGTTCACTGGGATGGAGGGAAAGACAGATATGGGTGAGCTGGTCTGTCCACTGAGCCCTGTCGAGCTGCCCTACACTGCACTAGGGTGAGGGCACAGGTAAAGAAAGGGAAATAGCTTGGTCACATCACTGTGTCTGCAGTTTTAGAGGCAGGGTGTGTGGAGGGAGTAAGAGACTTCTGACACTGGCCCCACAGCACAGCTGTGTTGGAGTGGCCTGACCACCGGGGCCTGTGCTTGCTGGCCTGCAGCTGTGCTTTGGCGGGAGGCTAGGTGAAAAAGTAGAAACTGCTTGGTCATGTCACTGTGCAAGCCAGGAGTGTGGAGGGAATACGGGGCTACTGGCCATCGACTTTGGCTGGATCAGAGGGGAAAAGAAAAACTGGTTTGTGACTGCAGAACGATATGCTTTGCATCTGTCTGCAACAGAGAGAACTGGGCCTGATTAGGGCGGGTTTCTGTCAGTCATACTATGCCAAGTCATGTCCAACTTGAACTGTTTGATATAAAATTGAAAAAAATATACACATGACAAAATTTTTGGTGGGGTTGGGCCCCTCTGGCCCTTTAGAATCAGCCACCCCTGGTATTGGCAGAGAACGAGGATGTCTGGGGGCAGCAGAGGAAGAAGATGATGAAGAGCAGTGGGGTGGTAGAGGAGAACGAGGAGATGTGCAGGGCAGAGGGGGGCAAGGTGGGGGTGGAGGAGGATGAGCAAAAGTGCCAAGCTAGAGGAGGATGAGGAGAGTGAGGTGGGGGTGGAGAAGAATAAGGTGGGTAGCGGAGGAAGAAAGAAAGTAAGATTAGTGTTTACCAGCTCGCCAACAATGTCATTATACACAGAGCACATGCTCAGATTAGGGAAGGGTGAGAATGGAAACAAGCCGTATCCTTTCAAAGGAATTATCCTAGCTTTTGCCTTAAAGGGACTGGTCCATGAGTACCACTGGTCTGGTAGCCATACCATGAATCACTGCCAGACGAGCAGAGTGCATGATGTGGGTTGTCGTCTGTGGAGGATTTATGAAAGAAGGTAGCCCATATTACCTTTTTCATTCCCTCAAGGTCATTTTTAATTTGTCTTATGACTTGTCAAAAATAATGCAACTAGTCAACTACTTCGTCTGAAGCTAATCACGTCCACTAATGCACTTACCACCAGCTAACTTCTTTCCTTTCGAATTACACTTCAAGTTCCTCACCTTTTCTGGATGTGTCCAACATATTCCATTTTTTCAAGTTTTGTGTCAACATAAGGTTTGGATTCACAAACTTTTTGGTATCCTTTTGAGTCTCCATCTCCAAGGTAAGATGTATACATCGCACCATATTTCTCCACTGATCTTTGAAATATCTTCACAACACCTTCAGATTCTATCCCTCCACTATAACCACTAATATTAATCCACTATTACAGCCATGACAGTACTTGGTAATACGTTCCACATCAATGACTTTAATGTTGTCCAAGGAGGTAGCTGTCACTACACCATTTAGGGAACTATGGTCTCTTCATTGCCAGAATGCATTCAGGGCTGCAAACTTACATGTATTGCTGTCATTCATGTCTACTCTTTCCTGAACAGAATTTTTCTTGTTATCATTTGCTACTTCTTCTAAAATCTGTAGAATAATTTTATTGCACCTGTCAAACCTTGTAGGGGGAGGTAAATTAAAAAATTGTGCACCTCTGTACCTCATAGCATAAGCAAGTTTAATATTTGCGATATACACACACTGTTTGGTTATGCAACAAGTAGGGCCTATAACCCCTTTCACTTAAATCACAAAAATTACAAATAATTCTTAATTTTGATGCACAACCTCTTGTAGTACGTACCTTCTCAACTACCTTCACACCACTATTGCTGCATTCCCCACACTGCAAAGCTTTATTTAATAGTTCAGATAGAGCAGGGTGTTCAACAATACTCGTAACACAACATGAATCAATAGTTGGCACCTCTATATTATCAGTATTAATACTGTCAAGCCCATTGTCCAAATATTTCAGTTTTAGATCCGAAGCACTTGGAGTAGTTGAAGCGGATTCAAGTGTTGTATCACATTGTATTTCAGTATCAGCAGAGTCAATCTGTCTGGTGAACGATTTCCATAAAATTTACATTGTTTAACATCAAACTTCTTAATTCGTCCCATTGATTTCAAGTGAAATAAGAAACTCGTGCACAACAGTTACTTCCCTATAAACAAAATATTTGTGCCAAAACTTCAGCAAGCAAAGCCTAAAGTTTCTGTATAAACAAACGTGAAAAGCTTTTGCACGTCAGCCAATTTAAGGGATTGGGGGGGGGGGGGGGGGGGAAGGACAGACAAATGAGAGTAAAACATTGTTTTTAACAAATCGGATTGTGTGCCATGGGGAAATTGTGGTGCGTGCAGCCACTTTTAAATTCCTCTAATTTTGGTACTTTCTGTGGTCCATTTTCTTGGGAGTAAACTTTTTCTGGTTCAGAAAACTACAGAGAAAGTTTTAAGACAAAAATTAAAAATTCGATTTTTTGACAGTTATTCATGTACAAGTCTCCTTAAGCAATTTCGGGAAATCACAGAAAACCTATATCTGGACAGTCAAATGGAGGGATATGGTGGAGGGCAGATGAGGACATGGAGGGAGGGGGGTGGGGGAGGTCAGAGAGGAATTTGTTGGGGAGTGAGAAGTATGTGTTGGGGGGCGGAGGAGGAAGAAAAGAATTAGGGTTCAGTTTGTTGTTGATGATGATGATGATTGCAGGAATAATGTTCAGGAACACACAAGAAGATCAAAGGCTAGCACAAGTTTTATTGAGACACATCATATGGCCAAGTAAAAAGTTAAGACAATTTTTTGTAATAAAATTAAGACTTATAGACTGTCATCCTATAAGAATGGAAAAGCAGCAGCCTGTCACATTTGAGGCTTCATGCAGTACACCATGAATCTTAATTTAAAATTATTGTAAATTGTAGGTGGAAGATAACGCCCACATGATAATAGGTCACTACAGACCAAATAGAAGTATGTTGCAATGGTGGCAGGAGAAGGCATTAATAAGGTCTGGTGTGACAAGGAAGTGTGGGAAGATAGGGAAGAGTGTATGACGGGGAGGTGGCTGTTGTCTATGTAATGCACCATATAGGGAGCACTAGGATAAATTCTCTCAAAAAAGTGCAAGGGGCAGAGAGAAATGGAAGAGATATGGAAAAAAATAAACTTGGGTGAAGCAGAAAAGATCCAAAGAGTGTGGTGCTAGGACTGCGGCCAAAGTGTGGTTTAGAATAACAATGACAGAGGAGAGAGGGAAGGGTTGTAGAGGCAATTAAGTCAATAACATGGAATGGTAGACATTGTGGTCAGTGGGGGTGAGAGAGTGAAGGTTATGTTTGAATAATTCATTTGGCTGGATAATTGGTTCTTGGCCAGTGTGTACAGTGGTGTAACATTGTATGTAGATTCCACTGTGCCCAAAAACTCAGATAGTTATTGTTCTTTCCTCTTTCTATTGTTACATAGCAATATATTCTCATGTGTGTACAGAATCATTTTTGAAATTCTTGGGCAACATGTACAACCACCAATAGGCCTGCTGCAGGCTGGATGATCCGTCTAAAGAACTGGCCAACAAATTGCATATGAAATGTCCATTGTACAAAAGCATATCAACATGCACCTGGCCTCTTATGGTTTAGTGGAGGACACAATGCAAGGGATGAATTACACAATTTTATGTTTAGTGATTCTTCCTTGGTATAAAAAGTTTGCAAATGGACTATCAGCCAGAAGAGCAGCAACTGCTAGAGGTCATAAGGCAATGACATACATAGCCAAACTTCAGGCATCCCACTAAGGAGAGCCATAGCCTACCCTACACCCCATTTGACTGTTGAACAGTGTGAACATATCCAGAACATCAAGCACACAGTTCAATATCGGAAAGAGATGCTCTTCCTAACAGACATTTCTCACATTACTCAGCAGACACCTAGATATTCAGAAACTTCTCTGACCAGCACACATACCAGACTAGTCTCCTAGTGAACATGTGGTGTCTAGTCTGGTCTACATTACTAAAAACATCTTGACTAATTGCAGCAACAGGTGTGATAATTTTATTGTGTTCTATAATAGGTATCCATAGATTGTTTGTTTTAAGGAAGCTGAATTTCCAATACTATTTGTTATTGTTTGTATCTATTCTTTCTTGGCTATGCACTGGAATGGCATTTGAGCTTTGTGTAATTGGCAGTATAAAAAAATGATCCTACCTTCATCATTGTGCACATATTCATCCTCATTACACCAGTGGGAAATGCACACAGTTGAAGCAATGAAAAATGTATTAATGTATTATGCATGTTGTACACATGTGATTATAGCACACTTGAATCTCTTTAACAATAATTTTGGTACAGTAGAACTTAGATTATCTGTGTGATTTGGGACTGAATTTGACCAGGATAATCAAATATTGCGATAAGTCAGTAAATCATGAAAACAGGACATTTCTTAAAAAAGCTAAACCTGTATATACATACTACTGATTATTAATTTAATGACCACAAAACAATATTGTTTAGATTTTGTACTGTTCTGCGTTACATACAATGTCAGTTCTTAAACATATCAGTTAGCCAGTTGTTTTGCTGTCTTTAATTTTTTTGTGCTGCAAAGTCTCACATCCTCTTCTATGATTATCTTCATTAACATTACAGAACTAAATCATAACTCCAGTGAGCTGTAGAACTCCTGTTACCTGAAGTCCAAGTATCTAGGTCATCAATTATCCACTTTTGCTGGCCACCAAACTCCCCAGATATGAATATTATTGAGCATAAATGCTCAAACTTAAAGCACACTAGAATATATTTAATTATATGAATCCTCGATGGAATATAAACAACTGAAGCAGTTAAGGTAATAACTGAAAATACACAGTTGAGCGGATCAGTCCACCACATATAGGAATGTAAACAAGATACAACATTGATGAGCTTTTTAGCAAAATAATCTCTCTCTCTCTGTGTGTGTGTGTGTGGGGGGGGGGGGGGGGGGGATGGATGGTGGATATGATGATTTGTTGTAGGCTGTACCACTGCTGTTTCTCTGCCACAAAATACATGGATAGTACATAGCTTTAAGTTTCACGATGTTAACAAAAGGGAGAGATTTCTTATATTTTGTATGAATATACGATGCTGAAAAAATGTATGTTGTCTTTTCTGTTTTTAGTTACAAGCTGTGGGTGTGGCAGTGATGGAAGAAACAGTCTTTCTGTTATAACACAACCATTGTCACTGGGCAAATGGGTGTCAGATTGACAGTAGTTTTCCAGAGAAGCCATCCTGAAGCAACTCGCCCAATACCGCATTAATAACAACGACAAAAGAAAAAAAATGTACTTTGAACTGTAAAATTAAACAATGTGTTCAGTTCATGTTCAGCCTTGGCCTTGATTCTGGAAGGAATTGATGCACTTTGTTCATGTTTGACATGGAAATATAACCAGGGTGTTTAAAAGTAATGGAATAAAGATTCAAAAACTGAAGATTTTAATTGTACCAGAAGAACATTTTCATGAATCATTGGCTTGCATGAAAGTTTTTTCAGATCAAGTAAAGTTGTCTAGGTTAAAGTGCCATTTAAAATTTCTCTCACAAGAACTGATGCCAGATAGTAATATCTTTGACTTATTGAAGGTACTCTGAATTTGATATGATTTTATTTCAGAATATTGGGGTGAAAGTGTTATGAAGGGTACTTTTGAAGGCTAGACTGACTATTTCAGTTCTGGAATGAAGAAAAGTGAATTTAACTGTGAAAAAGAATTTAAGTGGCATTCCAAAATAACAATACAGACATTATCTTTGCTTGTAACTTAAAGCTTAAACAAGCAACAACACTAATATCACAGGATATTACAGATTACAACAGATATGGTATTAATGCTGAATATTGTGGTGCCTAGGGAAGAACTTTGATAAAACAATATCTTCAAGCTAAAAGCATTTCTTGTGGTTGCTTGCACAAGTTTGTTTGGCTCTATAATTTGTGAGTTGTCTCTATACAATCCAGACTGAATATTGAGGGACCAGAGATAGTAAGCTGTGTCAAGCATACACTACGTGAACATCTGTGAGTTTCTACCATGAAAAATAAATAAGACAGTGGTAAGGCAGTCCAAATATTAAATATGAGTACAACTACTACTACTACTACTAATGATCAAAAACTTAAGACCCCCTCTATTAGCCACCAAAATAAAACCTGTGACCTAATTAATTGTATCTCCAGAACTGTATAGTGGTTTGCGGCTGTTGTAGGAGTTCAGCATTGCAGCAGAAACAGCAAGAAAGTGACAGGGTAGCATCTCTGGTGTATGAAGACCTATGGATCACTGTAAACAGCCCCCCCCCCCCCCCCCCGACACACACACACACACACACACACACACACACACACACACACACACACACACACAGTTGGCAAGTTGGTGTGGGGAGGGAGGAAGAGGGAGAGGGAGAGAGTGGGGAAGGGGGTGTGTCAGAAAAGGGGGGAGGAAGGGGGGAAAAGAGGGAGATGCACAAGTGGGAGAAGCATCAGGTGCATGGGATGGAAATGTGGTGTTCATGGGGCCATGTGTGGCCGTGAGAGTAGCACAGGACCCAGCAAATACTGAGGGCAGGAATACTACTCGACTGGCTGCTTCACAACCAGTGCCATCTGGACCATTCTCCCTAACACCAGCTTCTCTCAGTTAAGTAGGTAGAATCTGTCTTTGCATCATGTCTTTGCATATAATCATCATGGCCCTGATCTCTCTTGACCCCTACTCTGTAATCATCTCAGACCCTGCTCCCTGAGTTCCGTTTCACTCATTTTGCACCCTCCACTCTTCAACTTCTCTCCCCATCATTGTGCCTGTGCCACAGCTAGCTCACTACGCCACATCCCTGTTCTATAAGCTTTCCACCTTTTGCTCCCAATCATCATCCACCCTTCCAAACTTTCCATTCCATCAAAGTCTCCTTTTCCCCTCAACCATACATCACCTTCTCTCATTCCATTGTTTTACTTGTCAGATCATCATTAACAGTGGAATAATATAGATAAAAGAAATTTGCCTTTCAGGATCATTTGGCAGAAAAAAAATATGACTCTTACTGTACAGCTACCATGATTGTCATCACAATAAGTTTGAAATAAAACAACGGAATATCCAGGATGGTTAACTTGGCAAAGAGAGACTGTGGTCATGTGTGTGTGGGTTGCATTCAGTGGTAGATACAGAAAAACCTCAAGTAGGGGCCAGCACTGAAGATACCTTGAGCTACCTTCACTTTTAGCATCATAAAAAAACTATCAAGTCACATGCAAAGTTTAAGAAACTTTTATTAGAACTGATTATACACATATACAAGACAATGCCGTCTTCAGATATAAATATGTTTTTGGGAATCTTTTCGAAAGTCACTATTACCGAGCATACATGCATCAATACTTTCCAATACCTAACTCGTATTACAAGTTAGGTATGGGAAACTATTGTTACATTTCCAGAATGAGATTTTCACTCTGCAGCGGAGTGTGCGCTTACATGAAACTTCCTGGCAGATTAAAATTGTGTGCCCGACCAAGACTCGAACTGGGGACCTTTGCCTTTCGCAGGCAAGTGCTCTACCACCTGAGCTACCGAAGCACGACTCACGCCCGGTGCTCACAGCTTTACTTCTGCCACTATCTCGTCTCCTACCTTCCAAACTTTACAGAAGCTCTCCTGCGAACCTTGCAGAACTAGCACTCCTGAAAGAAACGATACTGCGGAGACATGGCTTAGCCACAGCCTGGGGGATGTTTCCAGAATGAGATTTTCACTCTGGAGTGGAGTGTGCACTGACCATCTGAGCAAGGTTCGCAGGAGAGCTTCTGTAAAGTTTGAAAGGTAGGAGACGAGATACTGGCAGAAGTAAAGCTGTGAGCACTGGGCGTGAGTCGTGCTTCGGTAGCTCAGATGGTAGAGCACTTGCCCGTGAAGAAAGGCCAAGGTCCCCAGTTCGAGTCTCAGTCGGGCACACAGTTTTAATCTGCCAGGAAGTTTCATATTGTTACATTATTAGTAAAAATATTGTTATGAGTCACATAATATTTTTACTTGCAATTTTACTATGAATAACTGTTATTAACTGATCACTGTCACTCTTGACTAATCTTCACACTTGCAATTGCTACAACTAGGACTTTTTACTTATTCATTCTTCAGTCTTATTATTTCTGCTTCTGAATGTAAACTAGTTTCCTATTGGGCAAATAGTCCGTGCATATAATGCTACGTATCGAAGGTTCTCTATACAAGAAAACAGTAGAATATTCGTGACTTTTCTCAAACAAATTCCAGACAGAATAACATATTGAGACTACTAGAAAAGCTGTGATTTTTCTCGTAGGTACGTGTTAGCTATTTATGTGGCAGACAGAAACACACAAAATATGACGATGCTGACGCGCGTGCTACATAGGAAAGTACAACTACTCGATTTAGTCGAGTCAACTGATGAAGGAAATGAACAAATAGTGTGCGGGC
This sequence comes from Schistocerca gregaria, assembly GCF_023897955.1. Taxonomy (NCBI): domain Eukaryota; kingdom Metazoa; phylum Arthropoda; class Insecta; order Orthoptera; family Acrididae; genus Schistocerca; species Schistocerca gregaria. The sequence goes on from NC_064920.1 coordinate 773,298,976, forward strand.
TGACTGGTGGGGGTGGCAATGCGTGCAGCCCCCACCCCACAAGGAGGGGGGGAGGGGGAGGGGGGGGGGAGATTGGGCAGCCCCCTCCCCCCAAATGTATCCGCCACTGGACTTGCATTTCCAGGTTTGTGGGTGTTGTTGTGCCTATCTGCGACTCAGCATCTATGCTAAATGGTGAGTTGTTAAGTTTGAAATACTAGGGTTGGAACTTTAATAGAGGCAACTATTTGTTCACAACCGATACAAAAGAGTTACATGTTTGCTCCTGTTACTGTCCTTCAAAGTAGTCATCAGCATTGTGTAGAACCTGTTGGCAGCGATGTGGAAGGCATAGTATGCCGTTAGCAGAGCCTGTTCTGTTGATGGTGCAAATGGAGTGGTCTGCTGCCTGTCAAACCTCTGACAGTTCTGAAGGAAATGCCACGAAGTGTTTCCTCCATCTTTGGAATCAAATCAAAGTCACAAGGATTTAAGTCCAGGCAGTATGGTGGATGGTACAGTACTTCCCAGTCCCAGTGATCGAACAGAGCAGCCACAGCTTGCGCTGTAAGTGCTTGTGCACTGTCGTGCAAAATGATGAGTGGGATGCACAAAAAGTGTCACCACTTCTTTCGCAAAGCTGGTAGCAGGTGATGCTCCAAAAACCGTGGTCTGTCGTGGAGGAATGTAATGTGTTAGGATAACTTCAGACCGCTGCATTCGCACCATCAACAGTACAGGCTCTGCTAATGGTATACTATGCCTTCCACATTGCTGTTGACTAGTTTGAAGGAAAGTAACAGGTGAAAACATGTAACTCTTTTGTATCAGTTGTGAATCAATAGTTGCCACTATTTAAGTTCCAACACTTGTATATACATTACATTGATTGCATAACCAAACATTCATGAACCATAAAATGTCCTTTGGATTTACTGGTTTACTCATCTTTGTCAAGTTAGTTCCAGTCTGCTTCATTAATTCCATCATCTGCTATTAAATGCTGGTAGAAGGCACAGGACACATGTGGTATATAAACCAGTAATTGACACCATAGGCTCCAGCTTGTGCAAGATGAAAACCACCGCCTTCCATCTAGCAAATTTCAATGTTAAACGTTACATAAGCAGTACTTAAATTGTATCATTCGATGGATATTTCCTATATGAAATCCCTGAATTTGCACTTTTTCATAAGTACTTGCTGTCCATCAGCAGCCATCTTTCCGTGAATTCCAGACACTGTAACCCTCTCAACAAGTGACAGAAATATATTTTTTTTTTTTTGCATTCTTACTACCTGAAATGGTTTATACTTCTTCAGTTTTGACTGTAGTTACAGACAGTCACATGAATACCATGCATGTACCCCAATTTTTCAATGACAGCAAATCACCATTTGGGATAAGATTCTAATCTATTCTCTTGCATCATTGCTCAGAACTCCTTACCCTTTTTCTAACTAGAAAGTCTGGATTTTCACTGCCACAACTTACAGAAAACATTACACTATTCTTTATGCTTCTATTCAGCATCTCACCACAGCATCGAACTATGCACGCTCCAGTTTCGTCTGGGATATGACATCCTTACTTCAAGAGGGCCAAACAATGTAACCTTGTCGCTCACAAGGTCGAGTTAAAGATTTTTTTTGTGTTATTGTCTGCAGTGCTATGTAGTTTCCTGACATGTCAAGACGAATTAATGTTTTCACCAAGTCAAAACTGAAAATAAATGTTTCCACTGTTTCATTCTTTGCTTTTCTGAGGCTCTCTCTAGCTGCACCTACCTTCTGGAGTTCAGGTCAGGAACACTGTTGAAATGTTTCCCTTTGTCCTTCATTTTCAGTCAATTCAATTTTAAATTATTCACATTCAAGTAGAAACAGATCAAAATGTTCATTAAAGTAATGTTTGTAGGCCCACTCTTCAATGTGCTGCAAATCTCTAATGTTTAATAATGATCTTTCTTGTGAAAATTGTGGTATCATCCTCCTCATAAATGCACTGTGAAGGTATTTGTTTTTTCTTGCTTTTTTTTATACTTCAACGTGATGTGTGAGGTTCCTTCACTTCTTAAGCATTCACTTCACTAGTACAGTCATTCCTACATTTATAATTAGCTGAATCAAAAATTTACTTTGTTTTTGTCCAACATGTTATACGGTATACAAAGTGATTGTCTTTCCTGTGTCTGTAAACAACTTTTGTACAGTGCCAACATATTTACACAGACTTTTTCTGACACTTACTGTTTCTGCTTGCTTCTTTTCATCACACTCAGGTTATCATCATTTTTAAAACTGGTGGTTCATAGATTGTAAGTGGAAATATTGCAATTATTCACAACAGCACCAATTTCTGTGACATAACCAAAAGACTGGAGGAGAATTACTCATTTTTGTTGCCTCAGTAACACAAACATGCATCAGTATCACTGTGGCTTTCTGCGGGAGAGCCTATTGTAACACTGCTATTGCAATATGAAGTTACAATCTAAAATTAACACTGCACTTTTTAAAAAGATAATCGTAAAATCCAGAACCATTATCTCATGAAGGATAGGCAAAGTTTAATCACAAACTTTCATTTTTTAAAATTTTTTTATTGACTAAACAAATCACCAGCCACTCTTGCAGGGAAATGGACCCATTATTTTCAACAGTAATTAATTTACAAATGAGACACAGAAAGCAAACAACTAATCAGAACAGGTACAGAAAAAAAAAATGTTGAAGTACTGCCTATGCCTAGTAGCTAAAATGTTAAGCTAATTCTGGAACTGATACCACTGCATTGATCAAGGCTGAGTACTATTCACTTTTTGGAATGAATGAGATTTTTAAAACAAACAGGATGCCACTTTAGTATTAAATATCATTAACAGTTCTAAATGCTTGTTTTAAAAAAGTAAGTACATTTATAAATTAAATTGTTGAATATGTAGATTTAACAGCCTTTGCTATGCAAATTAATGAGATATATATTACCTTTGCTACAATGACACTTCCTGCATACATTTAGTACTTCAAACGAAAGTTTTTACAAGATTAGCAGTTCTAAACTTCTCCTTTAAATGTAAAAACCACTACATTTACTTGAGTATTACCAATCCTGCTGCTAATATCCACCTATAAACAAAATCAACTATCAAGTACACAGTGATAATACTGAAACCACAATGTTGCAATTTGGCATGGCTGTATAACACTGTAGACAGTAGCCACATATACAGGTAAACATATGTATCACAGCACCTTGTCTCATCCTGTCAATCATTGCACTGTCGGCCTAACTACAGCCATTTCTGGCTGCTCCATCTAATAAGTGTTATTAAATAATTTACACATGACACATGTAACACATATAAACATTGAATATAGTTTACAGCACAGAATGAAAATACTGTCACACAGACTCACTGACAAATGCACAGTTATTTCCTGGTCCTCTCATTTTGAAGCACAGGAACAAATGTTTTCAGTTCCCATGCAGTAAATCACTATTTTTCAGACTGATGTCATGAAAGTCACACCATTTGTATTCTGACAATCAAACACTAAATAGGCTATCCACAAAATTCAAGACAAATCATTTTTCACAACAACAGTATAATTTTTGTTGTTAAGTACACAAAAGGCCGACTTCAGCTGCATTTCTAACCACTGAAAGCAAGCCACCAAAAATGACAAATAGGTGTCTTATCTAACATTCCACAAAAACTCCTGCTTTAAATTATAATTTTGTTTTTAACAGGTGTCAAAATTTAGTTTATTACAGAAATAGCACCATTTTGTTATGAATTCTGTATGTGTATGCTCTTACGAAAAATTAATGCTGTCTCAAATAAATCTGACAGATGCTTCTGAAATCACAGCAGTTTGATGTCTATTAGTTCCCGTATTGCAGAATATAGAGTAACAGTGATTATTGGAGTAGTACTTAAGTTTGCACAAAGAATCAAAATATAATCATAGAAATAATGGCTACTAGATCTTAGCAACTATCTCACTGCCCCACAAGAAGTAATTCCTTAAAAGGAAGGTTTTATTCAAAACTGATTGCATAGTATTTCATAAAATTGTGTCATACCCCCTCCCCCCCCCCCCCCCCTCCCCTTGTGGCAACTAATAGATCAAATATGAAAAATATGCTCCTCTGAGGAGTGAAATAGATTATGTAAAGCCAAATATCACTTCATATTTTCATGATGGAACAACAGGACTAATATTCTTTCATGAACTGAGGAACTGACCAAAACAAAGCCCACTTCATCATAAATCGCTGAACAGTCACAGCTGCCATGAAGCCAAACGACAGGAACAAAATTTAATACATTGGAAAATCAGTTACATAAAGCTCTTTAGTCTCAAGAAGCTGCAGATTTGGAAAGTATAAAGCTTATAAATTAGAGTTATATAAACCAAACAATGGCAGGACTGTAAGTTACACAGTTGTTACAATTATCACAATAACATCAGAAATTAAGAAACCTCAAATCTGAGTGAACCACAGTAATGAAAAGAAAACTTTTATATAATGGATTTAACAGAGCTCGAAAGTCTATCGAAACGTTGATTAATATTCTGTCAATAATCACACGAATCTCAAGTTCATTGCAAAGATCTGTATAGTGGATCTGCTACGCAGAACATGAAAACAGTTTTTGATGTCAGCATGTGCTGAGGATAACTGCTGACATTTACTTATAAATACACAATGATTTTTTTTGTAGGAACATAACATCATTGTTTATTAGCAGGAAGGTGACTGCAGTTCTACCGAGTCCAGTTCAGTTCGAGAGAATTAGATGCCATTCTCAAACAATTCCTAAAAGTTTGAGTACACTGCAAGTTATCCTTCCAGGTCAGCGAGGAGTTCCAGCTTCTGCTGAAAGAACGAAAGTGCTGTTGCACATACAGTTTGTGCGGACGGTGGTGAGCCTTCTGGGCATCAGGCCGAACCTGCCGGCCAGCGGCCATGGTCAGACCTCAGGGCTTGGAGCTTCACTGCCACTACCATTAAGGTGGAGATGAAGATCAGATGGTTCATCATGCTCACTCTCTGTATCCACTGATGCCGAGCGTGAAGCTTGTGATCGGGTACCTCCTGTCCACCGCTCTTTCCAGCTTTCTAGCCTCATGATCTGAAAATTGCGTACAGATTTTAATTAATACTGTGACACTCAATGTAAAATAGGAATACTGTTGCAATAATATAACAAACAATACAAAACTTAATTATTAACATGATTACTACTATTTTCTGTACACTGCCATGGGTAACTTACATTCGACTATGAAATTATATGGATAATTACACCAAAAAAAGAAGTGAGCGATATGGCAGTGAATGGAAACATACTCAGAAAGAGAGAGTTTAAAGGCCTAAACAACCACGCTGCTTCAGGTTTTCTGAGCTTCACTACGTGAGTCCTAAGTAGTTCTGGCATTGAGAACATGGTCTGATCCTTCCACTGGGTTTTCATGAACCTGAGTTCAATATCTACGCCACTTTTGGTCCACGGGATGTTAAACATAATTTTTAATAAATTGATGTAGAGTTGTGACAGTAACTTTCTGCAGTCTTAATGAAGGGCCAGACACTGTTAAGCAGGAAAATCAGAGGGTGACCACTGTTAGCTTCTAATAATATATTGCTCACAAGGGCGTGCTCGAGTTGCCATTCCTCAAAGAACCAGAGTTCTTTGCAACTTAATGCTCCCTCTGTGTGATTATTAACTATATATCCATCCCAAAGTCTAAGGTCAAGAATTTTTGGCCTATTGTACTTACTACTCAGAATGTCACCTATCAAATGTAGGTTTATATAATTTTTTGTCTGTGTATTAACTCTAAAAAAATAATATCAGATGGAACATTTATAAGAACAAAAGGAGTTAGCTGAAACTTTGTTGGAAGAATTATCAATTTATCCTACACCGCAAAGATATGAGGAAACCACTGAAAATCTATATCATAGTGGCTGCAGTACGACCAAAATAAAACGTTTTCCCTCTAATAAGGAGAGCACTTTACCCTTTCACCACTCAACACCATTTGTACTATAGAGCCACTGTCACAGCTTTTAACTGCCATTCTTTTACAATGATTTCAAATGATGACTCAGTGAGTATGTAACATCAAAAATACAATTAGTCTTTGAAGGGAATTTAAAGCGAAGGATGCATCTTAGTAATGAAACATCTATGGTATATGAGCAGAAGGCATTTAACTGCTCCTCATGCAAGCTCAGGATTCTGTATCTTCCTTTTAAGACATTCACACACAAAATGGATCAGTCAATAATGAAAGTAAAGATAATCATCATTCTGCAAAAGTGAAAGTCTTATAATTTTGCTACTAACTACAGTTTTTGATTCCAATTAACTGTTACAGGGATGAGATAAATTTAACTAAAATAATAAATCATTTCAGAAACAAAACATATTTCTCAAAGAACTTTTCTTTGCATAGCAACAGAAACATAAGGCAACAAATCCGTGCATGCCCATAACCTAGGGGTACATTAGATGACAAAACAGAAAACCAACATCTAATAACTTACATTTATTACAATAGTGGCACATCTCCCTTCACACTGTACTACAAACAGGCATGCATTACATAGCAAACATTTGATGTTTTTTTCCACCTTTTACTTTGGCAATGTCAATGGAAGGCATTACAAATCTGACACAACTAACTAATCAAACAATACTGTGTGTAAGATTGATCAGGGATTGAGGAATACGAGATAACCTAAACTCATTATTTAAAAAATGAATTTGAGTTCTTTAAATGTATTGTGTTTCATAATATTCATTTCTGAAACTATATAAATCCTGTTCAACACATCACATTAAATAGTTTACATTATGTATTTTTAACACTACGGGGTCATCTTCATAAACCAAATATACTGGCCAATTAAACTATTTTTGGCTCCAAGATTTTATTCAGACCTGATAAGAAATTTCTTTCAGCATACATAATTACTCTTATGGTCTACACATTTTGTGATACCTTTCAAAATTCATTACAGAAACTATTTTACGAGGAAATGAGATTAACCTACAAATTGGTTATAATTTTATTGAGTAATACTGTCATTTATCTATTGTGGTCGCTACACAGTTTTACAACAATACAGCTCCCACGAACCACAGTTCTAGCAGTTTTTCCTGGATGGAAATATGTCTCAGCTTGCAGTGGCCACTGACGAACTACTTTGTACATAGTAATTAAATTTTGAGGAAGACATCTTGTGATTTACTCTGTCATAACCAAACAATTTGAAAGAATATTCTGATATTATAAAACCTTAATCTTACTCTTGATCCAGAAGACAGATCCAATTTTGTCACATAAAAAAGTGCAGAAACTTGACTTCTTTAGTAACAAAAAGTGATTAGCATGAAAATGATGTATAGACAATCATTCCAAAATACAACTTCCAATTCACAATATTCAAAATTAGTCCTCTCATGAATTATTTACTTTAAAATGATATTAAAGAACTATTCTTTAAATTTGCATGCAACATGTATATATTATTACGGTGCATGTAAACAGACACTGCCATACTGGATGGAAAGATAACTATGCAAGGAAGGGGGAAAAGTAGTGTTGACAACGAGAACTGTAAGAAGAAATAGTCATCACATACAACAGTTCAAAATGCCCTTGAGTATGCTAAAACAGAAGTGATGGTGTTTGTTTCACCCTTATTAGAAATTAAATTCTTTGCCTTTCTATCCATAGTTAGACAACAATCAATCGTAAAAACTGCTAATGCTTGCATACTTCGAAGTCATTCTTTTGAAGTCATTACAAAATATGCAATCCAGCTATATTTTTGAAAAGTGTTTTACATTTGATTCTGATATAAAAGTGTGCTGTTTCTTATACACCTCATGATCATATTAGTAAAATTTGAATTCAACAGAATTAAAACTAAGTATACACTGCCATAAAGTACGTCTTAGCATCTTAGCAACCCTTTTCGAAGTCCTAATTCCACAACTAACTGCACAATGATGAAAGGTACTTTTTGATAATCTCACACAGTAAGGAGATTCAGGTTTAATGCTAACTGATGACCAAGTCATCGGAGACAAACCACAGGTGCACACTTGAAAGGATTTAATAGAAAATTTGATCTGACTTTCTCAAATGAACCATCCTAGCTCTCATGTTTAGTTATTTGGGGAAATCATGGAACATTTGAATTTGGGAATTCAGATTTGGATTTGAAATTCATTCCAACAGAATATAAGTAAAATGTTTTGAACAGTGAGCAATCTTATCTGATGGCAACATTCACTGGAAAGACCATTGGTTCATTTCAGTATCGTAACTGTCTTCTTATTAATAACTGGCAGGCTGCAAATTGTTGGTTGCAGCTCATACATTGCTAAACCTAAGTGGTTCTCTGATCTAATTTCAAAAGAAGAGAAACAAACTGTGTAACAATTTTCCCATGTTCAGTTCTACTGCCAAAATATATTGACTACTACTGTATGACAATCCAACAATATATACTAACATTGTGGATTCTGTATGGTCTATCTTCACAGATACTTCATACAATTGTTTTTGGAGTTTTGCACAATTAAGGTCAATTACAATGAAGTCAACCCCCAGAAGATTCAGAGTTTTCCTTCAGATCTAAAAGATTTTTCATCTTAAGTCCCTTCAAATTAAGTGTGATTGCTTAATTTGAAACTCTTCAAATCAACCATTTCAAAATTTGAAGAGTAGAACATGGCATACCAAATCTAACAAAGAACAGCATACCTTTGTGTTTATATAAACCAAGCCTGACGTATTGTAAGTGAACCACACACATGAAGACACTCCTAGTGGCAGAAGTTCACATTGCTATACAACATTAATATTCCCAGAAAGATAAAACCTTATTCAACACTTTGTATTTTTATGCAATTCCACCATTATATTTTACATCTGTGGTTTGTAAAATACAGCAAATATTGGAACTTTGAAGAATATTTGACTTTCTCCAAGGTGTGAAAGAGCCCACCAGAAATTTTGGCATAATTCACAATGTAATATGAACCTAAACCACCTGTGAAGTTCTGACAGAGGTAAAAGCCACACAGCATTACAAAGGATCTTACAATCTGTACTTCACACATATCTTCTATTCCAACTGTTCATTGTCCGTAAGCTTTTCAACTAGTTTTGGATCACTATACCTTCACGTCACATCATAGTTTACTTCAAATGTTTCATGAATTACTCTGATTTTTATCAGATAATTTTCGGTGTGACGACAAAATTGAAAACTTATAATGGCGAACAAAGTTAGTTACATCAATTTTTATCACTGAAAATTAAAAACTGATAAAATACAAAACTTCCAGAAACTGAGAGTAATGATTTTAACATCTTCATGATATGAACTCAGGAAGAAGTATATCACAGTCATTTTCTCAAGACACCCCCTTAACTCCAGAATATTTTACCTGGTATTTTCCAACATCTGTTTTCTAAATTTCTGAATGATAACTTCCAATTCTGATAGCACTTTAAGTAATATTATATTCAACCAACCACAAATACTCCACTACATGATGTCACATATGCTTGGGGCCGACATAAATGATTTCTGAGCCCCAATTCAATCATGTCACAAATCAAACTTGTTTATTTTATGCGATTTATTTTGATGGCTGTAGTTGATTCCAAGTTTCTGGTTCCAGAGTTTGTGTGTGCGATCAGTTTTTCTAACTTGTGCCATGTAAATACTGGTAGATCAAAACACTTCTTCACAGCACGTAATTATTTTCTAAAATAACAAAGATGATCACAGTGAACAACTGGTATTGGACATGTTTGCCAACAAACATTTGAATAGCATTCACAGAAATTAAAAGCACCGCAGGTCGACAAGACCTATCACACCATCAATTCACTCCGAAGTGACACTTGGCATCTATCACAAATATATTTAAGAACAGCCCTCTCCCCACCAGTTTAAGGGATTTGAGGTCACAAGAACAAAGTATTAACATGTACTTAATGACATAATTAATTTATACTGGTATTAACTTAAAAAAAATTTCTTTTGCATATCAAATTTGTATGAATATCTGTTAAAGTGGTTGCAACCACACTTGAGTCCACTATCATAACCTACCACCCTGTCTGCCATCTTAGCAAAATAAAATACGTGAAATTTTCATGAAATTTAAGATTACGGAGAATCACTGTGTAAAAAAGAAAAAAAAATTAAAAGAATTTTGTGCTGACTCTTAAACAGGTCTTACAATTCTAAGAAGCTGTAATACTTTCCAAAACTAAGGAGAATTTAATGTTATTATTCATCTTTTAGTAATAGCAATTCAGTTGATATGGCTGGGTTACAGTGTGAGATCATCATCTTTTGAAGTTCAGCATTTGATGAATGAATGTTACTTTTCAAAACTGTCATTTTTGTACAAGAGATTCGTTTGTGAATCCGTAATATACTTCTAGAATTTGTCAATGGACTAGGTTCACCTTGCAATGTATTATCCTGTTATGATCTTTATCCATTCTAGACCCTCATTTCTGCATAGCAAAATAAGGGTCACTGTATTAAAATGGTTTTAACATTTGAAGCATTAGTTTATTAGAGGAACCCTAAAATATAATTTCAGGAGGCCTGTTAGATACCTATGGTAACTGTAAGCCATCACCAATTTTGTACCGTTGTTAGAAATATGTCTTATGTAGCTGAAAAAGAAAATGGAGTACACCGGATATAAATTGGGGTCAGGGTCAAGGATTTTATTGCCGAGTGTAGCGATTGACTGTTTCAGTACCCAATATTCAATTATGAAATTACATCACAATTTATACAGCTGGTTTTACCACAGCCTCTTCTCCCTCCCCTCCCCCTGTTGTCCCTTCTACCACTAGCATTTGCCTCAAACTATACCTTATTTCTTTAGAAATCAAGAGGTAAAGGTAACTGGAATAGAAGGGGAAGTGAGAATTCAAGCAACTTAAATGGCTGAGAAAATTAATCAACTACTTGTTCATGTAACTTCCCACTGGTTTACCAGTAACTGTATAAAAGGTGTGTAATCTTTCCTCACTGCAAATATGAACGTTTCCTCAAATCTGACAACTCCTCATTACAGAATTTTATGTAGCTTAGAGATAATATTTTTGCTGATTACAAATATCACCATAAAAATAAACTGTGTTCAAAAGTCCTGCCAGGCCCATCAATACCAGACTGACCGCTGTGTCATCCTCCAAAAATGACGTCATTGGATGCGGTATGGAGGAGCATGGGTCAGCACACCGCTGTTCTGGCTGTTGTCAGTTATTGTGACCTTGAGCTGCTACTTCTCATTCTAGCAGCTCCTTGACTGGCACCACAAAGCTGAGTGCTCATTGTTCCAGCCCTCCCGGCACAGAAAAATCCCTGGCAGTACTGGGAATCTCACCAGGAACCTTCGCTTGCCAGTTAAGGAGGTGAACCACAAATATTTTTATTCTTTTCTAAAATTTGCATTGAAAACGTGTGTGTTTTAGTTTGCCTGTCATCAGGCATTTTTCTTCATTTTAATTATAACTTTTACCAAGACATTCAAGTCAGCTGTAACAGGCGGTCTATCAGTTTCATGCTCTGGTCCAGTTTTGCAGTGATGGAGCCCAGTTTTGTAATACTTATATTCAATGGGTTTATAGATTTACAAATATACATTGCATTTTTTCAATTACATTGTTATGGTTAAATTTTTCTTCCTGTGGTAGTAAACACAACGAACTGATACCAGCATCATTGTTATTGTTCACTTTTATCACAAGAATCCTATTAAATTATGAATTAATAATAAGGTTCTGGAAACATCTGTATACAGAGTAATTGTGTCATATAGTGTTTGTATAATAACCAGTTAACAATTCTGTAACTCTTGTTACAATTATTTCATACTTTTATCATTTCAAAACATGTAGGGGAATTTTATGCTGATCAATGATGACAGAAAATTTTCTTATACTGGATTATAATTCCCAATCCAATTGTCAGTAGTGTAACAATGTAAAATTAAATTTTTCTCCCTTGATGTACACTCATTGCTCACTTGTTAAAATCATGCCAAGTAATAAATGCACATTACATTTACATCTACCTGTGGAGCATATTAAACACACACACACACACACACACACACACACACACACACACACACACACACACACACACACATTTAAACGTGTTCTTTCTCCTAACAGTTAGGATGAGAAACAGACAGTTTTGAAACTCACACAAGCTGTTCCATTCATTGAATTCTAATTATGAATCATAGTATCTTCTGTTCATTTAATGTTTCATAACTTCAAATACACATATCTAAGTCCATAATCAACAATGAACAAAGAAACATTCATTTCGAAGTAATAGTTATAACAAGATTTAATCATATCTGAAAATTTGCTATTTTTAACCGATTTTATAGTATGTTATTTGGTAGTGAAGGTATAGTTGATTCATACTGCTAATTAAATAGAAAAGCTCCCGAATTTTGAAAAAGATGTAATCAGAACCCACAAATAGCTGTCATATTACAAGGACATAATTTTAAAGCCTCAGCTACTCAACAACAATTGGCAGCCATCTTTCAGTGATGAATGCTAAGAATAGAAATGACATCATCTACTCAGTACAGCTCTCCTATCAACAGAATAAATTTGCTCTGTCCAGTGACCTGCATAAATTATTGATTACAATATTGATTTGCTAGGATTGTCACTGTCAAAATAGGCAACAGTGAATGTTGACTGGCAGAAAATAGGGTCATATGAAGGACTAGGATGGTAATGGTTAAAGGTAAGATGATACATGCAACTGAAGGTAAACAATTGGAGCCAAGTCAAGCAAGTAAGCTGTCTTTTCACTTACTCCAGCCATTTCCAGGGCTCAACGTCCGGGCTTGTGGGCGTGGGGAACTAAAGACACGCTTGTGTTAGTATAGCTACATATACACATACACAAATAATTTTTTTAAATTCCTGTTTCAGATGTAGCTACTATATAAAGCAGTTTATGATGACAAGAATGCCAATCAAAAACAACAGTGTTATCACTCTCAAAGTACAACAGTAAAGTGATTAAGCAAATTCTCATGTACAGCAGATGATACGAGAGGCAGCTGAAAAGTAACGCACAGTTACATATAATGCATGATCCGATGGATATGAGCAGAACTCTGCACGATTTAACTTTTAGTCGAAATTTAAAAAAAAAAAAAAAAAAAAGAGTTAGAACTGCTATTTGTGTCAACTTTCTAATAAATAGTGCTGTTGTGCAGTTAGGGATCATAATGGTTTTAAAAAAGTGCACTGATAAAATCTTTAACTACTAAAATTATGAAATCTAGTAGGAATTGCCAATTTTTATGGAGCTAAGTGTGAAGAGAGTTTTCATCAAATAGTTGGAATAAACAGTTTTTCATGAACTGTTGACAAGAAAGTTAATATTAAAGTGGCTTCTCATAGTGTGTGAAGTAGGTGATGAGAAACTCCGTGAACATTTAGAGGTTAAAAACACTATATTAAGGTACAACCACAGAGCTCTACTTATTGAGTAATGCTATACACTTGCCTAATAAAACAGCATCCTCATTTCTACACTCCGAAAAATAGAATTTAAGAGATTGCTGTTGATAACTTTCCAAACATGGAGGACTCACAATTTAAATTAATGAGGTTACAAAAAAGAAAAGGAAAGTAATGGAATCACTTAAAATTACGGTTCTTGGTAATGTTCTGGCATTACAGAAGTACTTACAGACACATGAAGGAAGGTTACATTTTAATGCTCTGTGGATATCATGTTTGTTAGAGACAGTAGTAGGTCAGATGGATATGATGAATGAAACTTATTGTGGCCTTATTAAGGCAGCTTCCCTGGCTAGATATTAATAAAGTGAGAACCTGGTGGATTCATGGGCATTGTACCTGGTTTGCAAGTAATAAAAATGCAAAGCTCTGAGAAGTAATACTGAAATTCATATTTTATGCCATGAGGTACAGGTACCTTAACAAAATCAACTATTCCATTCAAATGTAACTTTTTGTGAACTAGTAACTTTTCAGGCACCCCTCGTACAAAATAATTTCTCAGATTATTATTCTTTTAATAAAATAGAACACTGTGCATTACAATAAGCAAGTGACATTTTAGTTATTTACAAATAAGGTAAGCATTGTGACATGTGATTATCAATAAATGAAAGTTCATTATAGAAGCTGTTACTTGTGCATTTCTGTATGCACAGAAGTTTTGTTTATGATATTCAATATCAAACAAGCTACTTAAAACATATGATGCATACATCCTTCTAAATATTGAAGTGCACCTGTTATGCAACTTAGAGTGTGAAATCTATGCAGTGATTAAATAAAAGGTCCAAGGAATATCTGTGCAGTACAAGAAGAAAAAGTGTCACAGTTTATTCAGATGTTTATGCAACAGTGAAGCAATTAATGGCCTGCAATAATGAACTTTCATTACAGAAACAATATGAATAAAATCAAGTTTTGCCAGTACATATCAGCATCATATACAGCACAAAACAGATGTGAAGGAACTTCTTTTTACAAAGAATCTCTTTAGAATTTCCCAATATAGAGCCCAAGCTGCAACTGTATGGGAATGGAATTGACACATTAATCTCATGTTTAAGAATAAGAAAATGGTTCACTACATTTGTGGTCTGGTTTTTCTAAGACAGCAGCAATACACCATTAGTTACTTTACATGAGGCCCTCAAAAACCTGAAGACATTGGCTGTTTGTAATGATAAACCCCCCAAAAATTTAAGTTGTTACGTTGGACTAAACCTCTGGAGTAGGTATGAAGAAAATAAAGGGATTGAAAATATTCATGTTTGCCAAGCTTATTGATTTTGCATGAAAATCATTTACAATGATTTTGCATAAGATTCTCACTGTTCTTGCTGAATCAGCAGCATTCATCTACAATAAAGTAAACAGCTACTATCAATAAACACAGACAAATTTTGTGGAATATTAAATTAAAAACAAACTTCAAGTCTAAAAAGTGCAAATTCTGATACTGGATGAACATAATCACACTGAATAGACAGAACACTTATCAGTCAAAAAAGCAAAAGGAAACTATTCCACAGTGCAAAATTAAGCGCAAGGACATTGTTTACCATTGTTAAAGCTTGGCAAGGGTAAGAGAAACCGCATAAGCTGGCGGCTATTCAATGCACTATCACTGGAAAAACAGCTATATGTATAATATCAATGTTACAAACCTCAGCCTTGAGGTCAGCAACCTTGTCTTGTAAATCACGAACTTTTTCACTGTCATCCATGTTGCTACGTAGTTCTCCTTCTGCAACCATCTCCTGGTTCTATAACAACATGGATAGTTTCTCTGAGTCAATTAATTTTCCATATTTCTACCAGTTATGAAAGCGTATTTCATCAAATAAACTAAATATTTTGCTGAGCAAATGCATAAATAAGAAAACAAACCTTTAATTCGAGAACAGAGATCTTCTGGGTAAGTTCTGCGACACATTGTGTATGTTCTGCATCCCTTATTCTAGCCATCATCAGTTCATCTTTCATCTAGAAGAGAGATATTTGTAAGTAGTTTATCTTATGAAACAAAGAAAATAATATTTAAGATTAATAAAAGTGTAGATAATACCAGAAGACTAATTAGTCTCATTGTAACCACTATAATTACTGCAATCAATTTTATGAAGCAATTTACTGACAATACTTCAATGACACTGCATGCATACAGGCAGAGCTTGCTTTCTCGTCCCTCACAGTGCCTGTTTAATTTTGTCTTAACTTTGTATCAGTATGTTGTGTTTAGTGTATTAATTTAATGAAAATGCACCGTTATTCAAATGCATTGATTGGCCCTTCAATGGTTTAATTCACAATCCCTTCCAGAGAGCTCATGGTTGTCACAAACAATTTTATGAGAAACTCAGCTACCTTGTTTCTCCTCACTTCCAGCAACAAACATTAACAATATGGTAAATTTTCTGCACCATATCCTCACACACCACTAATCTTCCCACCACACCCAAGAACCAACTTCAATTGAGTACACTATCATTACCCAGTATCACCCCAGATGGGAGCAACTGAACCAACACCATCACCTGATATCACCCCAAAGTTGAATAATTGAACCATGTCCTTCACCAGAGCTTTGACTATCATCATGCCCAGGAATAAGGTACATCCTATCCTCAACCTTCTCGCTCCATTCTAACTGCTAAACTGTAGCCACGAGTGGAGTTGATCTCCCGCTTGCAGAACATGTTGTTGATAACAATATGCTCAGTTTCAATGGCTCCTTTACAACCTGCACCATCCGGATCCTTTCTCCCAGCACTACCTTTCCTGAACTACATACACGATATTGCAACACTCCTTCATTACTGTAATTCTCCTGAACTCAATCTCCACTAATCCTTGCATCCACACCCTCTTCACAACAGTCTTCCTCCCTCTTTTCTGTTTCTCCCCTCCAATCCACTCCACCTCATCACTGTTATGGTCATCACACACAGCACACACACCAGCTCCAGTTACTGTCACATTCTGATCCTATGTGCCTGCTACCTCTCCCTCCAAGCATTCCGATCTCGTGCCTGCCGCCTCCCTTTGAGCTGTCATGTACTCTTTTCCTAACCTCCCTCCCACTTCCCACCTCTTTTCTCCCCTCACCCACTACCTGCCACAGCCCCTTACTCCAGTCCACTCGCCTAATTGCAGTCTTGATATGATGCTGTAAATAAAATAGAAAGAAACTTCCACATGGGAAAAATATATTAAAAACAAAGATTCCAAGACTTACCAAGCGGGAAAGTGCCGGCAGACAGGCACAATGAACAAAACACACAATCACACACACAGAATTACTAGCTTTCGCAACCGGTTACTAGCTTTCGGTTGCGAAAGCTACTAATTCTGTGTGTGTGTTTGTGTGTTTTGTTCATTGTGCCTGTCTGCCCGCGCTTTCCCGCTTGGTAAGTCTTGGAATCTTTATATATATAAAGTGTTCCTGTTGGTGATTCAACACTTATGCTGTTTGGTGAGTTGTTACCTTCACTACTAAAGTATTAACAGAACTTTATAGTGAAAATGAGCTCAAATATAAGAAAATAGTATCATCTTTCTTACTAAAGTGTTTATAGTGTAAAGGCAAATTTACTGTCAGCCATTTATTGCTGATGAGGAGCAAGCTCTACAACATGACAGTCGTGACCTTGGTGCCTGTTTCAGCAAACGCGCCACCAGTATTCTTCCCCCCAGACACCAGTTTCTCTTGGAACTCCACAGATGGGAACTAGCGCTGCATGTCCTTAGTTCTCGCCACCCACCTGGCCTTTATTTACGTTAATTTCTTTGATCTAAGTGACTACTTCTTTCTCCACTCTGTTTAGATTTATACGTCTTTCATTTTCTGACCTGTCCATTTTTCATCGTCTCCCTGCTACCTCTAATACATACAATGCACTTAAATATAAGTGGATAGATAAAAAAGCTACTCACAAAGCGGTGGCAGGAGAACACACACACAAAAAGGTTTAATGTTTACAAGCTTTCGGAGCCGGTGGCTTCTTCTGGCAGAAGAACTGAAAAGGAAGGAAGAAGGGTGAAGGAAAAGGACTGGAGAGGTTTACGAAAAACGGTATAGTTCAGAAAAGTCATCCAGAACTCCAGGTCAGGGGACACTTACCAGACGGCATTTATCTCATATTGTCAATAATTGATTATTTCCATTATTATACAATGCACTTTGTTTTTCATTCTTAACAACTTGTGCACAATGTTTTAGCAGTAATCTCTGGCTTGCATATTACCCTGTCTTCCATCTTTTAAGCTCTCTCTCTCTCTCTCTCTCTCTCTCTCTCTCTCTCTCTCTGTGTGTGTGTGTGTGTGTGTGTGTGTGTGTGTGTGTGTGTGTGTGTGTGTGTGTGTGTGTGTGTGCGTGTGTGTGTGTGTGTGTGTGTGCGTGTGTGTGTGTGTGTGCGTGTGTGTGTGTGTGTGCGTGTGTGCGCGTGTGTGTGCGTTCTCCTGCCACCACTTGTTGAGTACATTTTTAATCTATCTACTTACATTACATTGTCAAAAATTGATTATTTTTGTGTTAACTTGCAGTAATTGTAAAATGTAAATGTTGGCTAGGTACCTTTGTTTATAGCATTTGTATACAAAGTATATTATTTATCTTGACAACTCCTATTAACTTTTTGTCCAGAATAAAAAGAAAAAATGTATCGAACAAATTATGTTTAACCACAAGGGGGCAATAACCAACATACTTGTTTTGTTGCAGCTTTGTTCTTTACAGAGAGATGAACAGCTGTACACCTTTTAAAACATCACTGTTTTAAAATCTGCTTCCCATTCTCAAGACTCTTTCACAAATGTACCACAATATACCATTCACATAAACATTACACTATTAGAAATGTAACACAAAAGTGACTGACCCTTGGGTTGTAAACACCACTTTATGGAAAATGACAGCTTACACACTGTGTCCTCCCAAACAATTAAAGATCGTTATGGTACTTAGTAGATTTTGTTTATTAGCAGTAAAGTTTTGGACAGCAAATTGTGTAAACTGTCTATTAACACATGCAGATAATACAAGGCACATGGGTGCTGCATATATGTAAGATGGGACAACGGATTAGTGTATTTGCCAGTTTGGGCTGGCTGCTTGTTCTCCGACATCGTGGCTTAGAGCTGTGCTGTGACCATGGAAGAATGGCCCTCACAGAAACAGTAACATAGGCAACCACAGAAACTATGCTATGTTCCACTTATTGACCAATTAGATAGCCAGATAAACACATCACTCTCCAATATGTGAAATCTACAGCCTTTTGAAATGAACAGTGCAGTGAACTCATAAACTTGATTGAATGACTGGTATACATTTTCCTTGTTTTGCCATTAGTTTACTGTCAACTGCTGCAAGTGGAGGAGTTACATTAATCCATGTAATGTAGTGCATTGTGCAGCAATGCACTGCACACTGTACTGCACTGTGTGGTCATGCAGGAGGGTCAAAGTCAATTTTGTATCATGGTTTTAAAAACATCATGTTTACATGAATAGTACAAAGGTCTTGAAAATGAAATGTATTACCAAATAAAAAATATAGGGTGCTACTTAAAAAAGGTGTGCTACTGTTCATATGTTCATAAAGAACAAAATTACAATGAAGGCAGTCTTCCTGGTCAACATTTCCTTGGCAGCTAACCGACATTTGCTTGGTGCATTTTTTATTTAAAAAGAGCCATCTGGAGTGGTCAGTATAACAGGACACCTTGTAAATGTTTCCTTTCTTGTTGATAATTTTTTTTTCTTTAGCTATGAAATACAAGTCAGAATTCTGAGAGCTATCGTACATCAACAAGGCTGATACATTAACACTAGTAAAAAATATACACACACCTTTGATTCAAGATCAGAGTATCTATTCTGCTGTTCTTTGAGCTTTGACTGTAATTCTCGTTCACGTGTCATAACCTGATCAAGTTCATCTCTGAGGTTCTTTTTCTCCTCATCCTGTCGTCGCAACTGGTTTGTGCTTACTTGGACCTAGGGAGAAAAATAAAAAAAAAGGCGCATCAAAAATAATCCACCATAGGCTTTCATTTGCTAGGTACTGAGCATTTGAAAAAATATAAACCATATTTTACATTTTGTCTCTAATCTGCACATCTACTTCTACATTATCTGTGGCAGGGCATTCAACTTCATCACAGGAAAGAATTTTATATGTACAGAAGTGCATGAAGGAAACCAGCTTACCTGAACATCAATGTAAATATTTGAAGAGAAAATCACTTAATTTTGAAATTAAGCATAATATACCAAAAGAAACAGTATGCACCAGGAGCACAAGTAAAATATATCAGAAACTGGTTAATGATAAATTGTGAGTCAGTCTGTGAAGAATGTTCACCTGGTGATGTACACTTTTTCCATGGTAGGCAAAGATTTGTATTAAGTTCTATGTCAAAAATGATTCAGGTTTGAGTTATTTGTCACTGTGATTCCTGTTTAGTTACTTATTTTCATGTGCATTTTGTATCCTTGGCATCTAGCACAATGACAAACCTATTGCACTAACAATAGATTAGTGATTATCTAATGCAGTTTGTACAAATATAGTCTTTTTGCTGATGATATATCAATGTTTATTATGAAAATAACATATTTTTCAAGAGCATATTCATGTGGCTCTATAACCTGAATAAGAAATACACACAGGGAATTTTGTTTTACTGAAGATCTAGGTTCTTTACCCATGAAAGAAACTGCACTGAAATGGGAAAACTAACACATTAGGAAAGTTCAGTGATGAAGCTGCCTCAAAAATAGGCAAGTTGTTATTCCCAGGGAGACACTTTTGTACAAAACCTTTTAGTACAAATGTATGTAAGCCTAACACAGAAATAAAATTTATAAAATCTTACAAACTTAATAAATATAGATAGAGGTTTTATCCATTAGAGTACATTGAACACTCAGATAATGTATTATACAGATGGGGATTTAAAATACAGTCTACATCAGAGACACCAGAGCCATAAAGAACTATTAGAATTTTAAAACATTTATTGCACAATACCTGTGTCTCAAGTTCCATAACCTTTAGCCTGAGTTCTTTCAATTCTGTGAGTGCCTCCATTTCACGAAGACGTGTTGTCATCAGGTCTTCCTCAAGACGTTGTGTCTCATTTCCCCGACTTTCCCAAAAAAGCAGTTTCTTTGGTGTACTATCAGGTGGAGGCTGGGCTTCCATTCGATGTTCCTGCAGAAAGCACTCACTACATTCATAAAGTCAATGTAACAGTAGGGAAATACATGTGATGTTCAAACCAATAGTTGTTCACACACTAAAAAATTTGTAGCTAATCTTTCAGTATTTTGTTTTTGTTTATTGTAGCTACCAGTCCAAAACTTACTGTCAATGCAAAAATGACAGGAGACTGGATATGTTATAATTAATTACTAAATGAATAACACAAATAAAACAGAAACAATCAATCACATACTAAATGTCAACTGTCTTTCAACCCTCTAACAAAATAAGTACATGAGAGTAACTTTTGTATCACCTGTGATCTGTGCTTCTTATACTTGTGATTTTAATTCATGTTCTAAACCAGTATTAGCGAGAGTATGCTGGAATGGGAGGGCAAGGAGAGGAGAAAATACAGGGAAATAACTAAGGACTATTGATATGAAAGGGAAGAAGTGGTGGATGCTGCAAAATGTAAATATATGACTTTCTTCTTAACGGAAGGCTGACAAATGCACTGACAGAAACATTAATCACAGCACTGTAATTCATGGATAGTGGAATGTATGTGCACACTTTATACGTAAGTGTGAGTAAAGCACATGTTACTGGACTGAGATATGTCTAGCTATTACATTTCAAATGAGAGGTGGGGGAAGGTTAAAGAGTTTAATCTCCTGTTGGCATAGTCTTCACTATAGACTGAGCATATGCCAACACGTGACAATTGAAGGAGGACTTCATCAACTGGGGTCTTGTTCAAAAAATTATTCCAACATTCACATTCTGAAACACTGGGATCATGAAAATTATACACCACAATGGTTTGAGTTTGAACATCATTGCTGTCAAAGAGAGTCCGTCATTTTAACCACTAAAGGTTCTCTCCCAGACTTATCAAGTTGTTATATTTAACTGATTAATGGCTATTGTTTTTTGTGACAGTTTGCTTTTGATTAAAAGAGAACTCCATGAAAAATAATCTTACCTCATCTGTGTCAACAACATGCCAATTCACACCTCTGGACAGAATTATGCTCTTAGAAATTCTCAATTGAATGTACAAAATGCATATTTTTCTAGTTCAAAAGAGACACCTCTTCTGCCAAATCACAAAATACAGTATGTCCAAGAGGAAAGCAACCCCCAAATCATAAACTACACCTTATTCTCAAAGTTCCTGGTTGTCTTGTCTTCTGATTACTTTAATATTAATTGTCACAACTCTAGTTGTTGCTTCCCGTAAAGTTTAGAAATATTTTACGATGATAAACAGAATGTTTTCCATGACTGAGTGTGTCTATTATTGACATGGGCCACTTTTATCTTGGACACACTGTATTCTGTGAGCACAAACTTGTCACTGAACCTCTATGTGAAATTCCATGGAGGCTAGAGGGCTATTACTAATGGATTTCGTTGATGATGATGTTTGCTTTGTGGGGCACTCAACTGCGCGATCATCATCTCCCGAAATGGATTTCGTTCATTCCTAATTCTGCTTGTATTAAAGAACTATTGTAATAGGTGACAAAATTTGGTGATTAACACTACCTGCAAATGCCTCTGCCACTGTGCAATTAAATCAGAAACTCTCTGCCTCAGGTCCTTGAGTGAGAGGTTTGCCTCTGCCTCCCTTAGTTTGACAGCTATCAGTTCCTCTTGGAGATGGGCCACAGAATTGTCTGGAGTAGTTTCACGAAGAGTTTTCTTATCCTGCAAATTTTGTAACATCTCACTCACAGAAACAAGATTATTTCAAAATGCTGTTGCACAATGTTTTATCAGTACAAAGAATGACAACATTTAAAAGATTGAGGTATTCTTGCTCTTTTGAATTGCTGCTAACTTTACACTGAATAAAAGTGACCACTCAAATTCTATTAAAAAACAATCAATAAATAAGAAGTTAATTTATAATCTTTTATGTATCAAAAGTAAAAATCTTCTGGGAATATGTTTATGACTTAATATTCAATCAGTAAAAAAAAAAAAGGTTTAATTTTGCATACCTGTAACTTGTACATGACAAATTAATTACAAACCAAATGTAATTTTAAGATATGTGAATGTAACTAACGTATCATAAACACAAAGAAAGCACTGAAATGTCTTTCAGCTACAGGAAGTAGCTAATTTTTTGGCATAAGTATTTCAAATGGTAACGTACTGTGATCACCCATTTGCCACTTATATTCTAATACACAATTTGGTCACACGATCCTCACTGAAAAACATACCTGCTTTTTAGAAACTGTATCAAAGAGTATAAAATTAAATGTACATAACAATATAGTGTGAATATAGATTGACATGCAACCTACATTTACTGCCAACTGACATAGTTTTAATAAAAATCATTTCAGGAAGTTGTCATTACAAAATGCCAAGTAGTAACTACCTCTTCCAACTCCTGTATACGTGCACGGAGATCACGAATAAGTGCATCATTCTCTGCCTCTCTCAAGCGCACTTTTACCAGCTCATCTTGAAGACATTCTATCAGTTCTTCCTTCTGACTCAGCAGCTCACGTTTGTGAGTAACTTCCTCCAATGAAGACTGGCGTGATGAGTTCTGCAACAGTTTTATTTATAATGTGACTCCTCCAGATTTAGTAATCTACTTCACTACAATGAGCATCACTGCTTACTTAAACGTAAAACTGTTTTCCATGTTACTAAAAGTAATTCTGTATAGCAACCATTATTTTTAACAGACAGTTTACTATGAATAAGTTACTTTCTGAAGATCATTAGGAAATTCACCTGACTGAACACTTTAGTGTCATTACTGGAAAAATAATTTCAAATAGTAATACTCTAATTTTCAGACAAGTTATAAAACTAACCTGCTGTGCAAGAGACTTTTTCTTGTATGCTAATTGATGTTATACTAACAATGAGAGAGATATAACTGTTGTCTGTTATGAGGATTGGGAGGGGGGGGGGGGGGGGAGGGAGGGAGGGAGAGGGGAAGTGGGCAGGTGAGTGAGGAGAATGCTAAAGTCAGTACACTGTGCCAGGTTCAGTCCAGGGCAGATGTAATGACAATGGAGAAGTAAAGGAGGAAGTAGAATGAAAATGCAGTTATGAACTAGTAAGAAAAGACAGAGAGGTGGAAGGAAGGAATAGGTGGAGTGATGGCGGCCAAACCTACAGTTTGAGAGTGAGTGGGAAAGAGGACGAGGTGTGCAAGAGAGGAAGGAATGGAAAAAATGAAGAAGTAAAAATGTAATTACATTTTAAAACAAAAAGAAAGAGGGAAAAGGAGGTAGGGATTGTTGATGGAGGTGGAGATTAAGCGTATGGTGAGATGTGAGGATGTATTGGAAAGCTAGGTTCCACCTCCAGATACCTGGGAAACTACAACAGAGTGGAAGGATCCGAATGGCCCGTGTGGTACAACACACACCCAGGTTCCCATCCTGCTGTGTGAAACACATTCACCAACTGAGTACAGGGTGTTCATAAGGTGGGTAGTTCTTCAGAGTCCATTCACGTACACAACCAGTTAGGACACGTTAGTGGCAAACAACACACATACTTTCACAGGAGACCATCATCCTGGTATTCTCCCAATAGTACTTATTGCCACATTCTATCGCTCTTATAAGAGCTATAACATCCTTATCAAACCAAATGACATTTCAGACTACATTCTCATCCCTAGGTTCCTACTCATGTAATCCTTACTGCTGCTGAATCCACAAGTGAATCCACACTCTACCATTACTATCACTGGTAAACCCTATAACATAAGCATGTGAAACCACACCACATTGTTTGCCAGCTAGCACATATTCCCTGCACAAACTTTTACATAGGAATGACAACCACTGATGTAGCAGAATACAGAAATGGATAGATAACAAGTGTCTGTACCCAGTTGCAGAGCACACTCTACAGCAGGACATTTGAGGACATTATTAGGTGAGCAAGACAACTACTACTCCCTAACTGTTTGGGGAGTGAGCACTTGTGGTAAAATGGAGTGGTCAGATGTAATTAACTATTGCAGAGTAAGTGCAAACGATGTTCTGTCTTCAGAGGAATGACCACAATTTGATTTACCGCAGTCTTAGATGCTTAGATGCAAGCATATACACTTGCATTGCCGTGCTTGAAGCTGAGACCAGCCCTTCTTAAATCAATGAAAATCAGTACGATGACTGCCTTACGAACTCCAAAGTGAGGGTCAGACACAACAATATCAAGTTACAACATGTTACTGCAGGAACCCTATATATTTATGTTATGCAATGGAGTCCGAGGATGAAGAATGTAAGGCAAAGTTAGATTGCTACGCACTTTAAAGAAGGCGCATTGAGTAGCAGACAGGCACAACAAAAAGACACGTACATATTAGCTTTTGGCCAAAGCCTTCTTCAGAAAAGGACACACACACACACACACCAACTGAGTAAAGGGTGTTCATAAGGTGGGTAGTTCTTCAGAGTCCATTCATGTACACAACCACTTTCTCACCCTCATTTACACATGACTGCCATCTCCAGCAGCTCAGACTGGAATGCAGCTGTCACATAGAACAGAAGCAGCAATCTGGAGGGGGTAGGGAAGTGAGAAGGATAGCAGGGAACAGGTGGGAGGAGAAAAGAATAGTGCCTGTGGAACACGCATGAAAAAAGAGAATAGTCGGGAAGGGGAAACAGGCATGTGCATTGGCAGAGGGCAGCACAAAAAGAGAGTGGGAGATGGGAACAGGGAGGTGACACAACAGAGAGGTTGGAAACTGTTGGGTGGAGGGTGTAGGGACAGTAGGTTACCATAGATTGAGGCCGCAATAACTTTGGAAGCAGAGAATATGTTGTAAGTGTAACTCCTGTCTGCATGGCTCAGAAAAGCTGGTAGTGGAAGGGAGAATCCAGATGGCTCACACAGTGAAGCAGCCATTGAAATCAACAATGTTACACTTAGTCACATATTATGCAACAGGGTAGTCTACTTTGCACTTGGCATCAGTTTGACAATGGACATTCATCCTGATGGACAGTTTGTTGGAAGTGATACGAATATAAAAAGCTGTGCAATGATTGCAGCACAGCTGGTATATAACATGACTGCTTTCATAGGTTGCCCTGGCTCTGATAGGATAAGATAAGCCTGTGCCAGGACTGGAATAGGCAGCACTGGATGAGTGGATGGGCAGGTCTTGCACCTGGGTCTTCCGCAGGGACTGGGAGAGGCATAGGGATGGACTAGGATGATGATGAGGTTGGGTGTGTGATGAAACACCACTTTCTCGACCTTCTAAAGATGTTGGGTAGGATGCCTCTCATTCCAGGGCATGTTCCTTTTCTGATGAAGGCTTTGGCCAAAAGAATAAATGCAAGTGTCTTTTCGTTGTGCCTGTCTGCAAGTCAACTCCTCATCTTAACAGTGCATAGATGTCCATCTTTTCCTTACACTGCTGACATACCAACCTAGAGTTTCCATTGTTTGGAGTCTCAAGATGCTTAGAGTGTTTGGAAGCACTTAACACAATAAAAAATAAGTTAAATTTGCGACAACATTACAACATCCTCCATGCAAAGTGTTCGGTGAAAAGTGAGTAGTGCGAAAATTAAAGAAAACACTGTTAAGCAATGTGACTGAAATAAGTATTCATCACATGGGAGCAGACAAAAATGTGCACATATGAAAAATTTTCCACATTTTCAACATGAAAGTACAGAGTTGGCCATAATTCAGTTGTCAAAAATGCACTTGGTGCAATAACACTACACAAATTAAAATACAAATTTATTACCAACACAATCACACAAAGTTCAGTGAACCTACATAGAAGCTCATAGTGGTTTCCATGATGTTCTAAGCAAACACTGCATCTTCTCATATGGGATTTGTTACTTGAAATCCTCAACATTATGAATCTTGAAGAAGAAACCTAATTTTTTTTGTACACCACAGATTTAAAAAATCCATGGGCGTAATATCTGGGGATCATGCAGGCCAGTCAACAATATCCCATTTGCCAGATGATTCATAATTTTTTTCATTTAGAAAGTGACATACAATAACAACACAATGTGGAGGTGCTCCATCTTGTTGCCACATCAACTTTCTCTTAACCGGCTACCAATGTATGAACAGTGGACTATTTTCCAATTCTAACAGCAATTCATGAAGCATATCTAGGTAACTTATGCAGCTGACAGTGCTCTTAAAAATGTAAGACCCACCTCTGAAAATCCCTGCCTACACACTTATCAGGAGAGTTTTACACTATCATCACAAGGGGATTTGTAGAATCCCAGTGCATTCACTTGCGTATGTTCTCTGCCTTTCCCCTTAACCGTCACTTCATCACTCCAAAGAATTTTTTTATGAACCTTGGAACTGGTTTCTTGCTGAACTGCATTTACCTCACAGAATTCCATACATCTGTCCAGATAATCTTCATTCAGGTCTTGATATGAAGTAGACATATGTGGCCCCAAATTCAGCTTTTTCTGATCACTTTTAGGCTTGTTCTTGCTATTCCATACTCCTTTGACACTTTTCTTTCAGGTTTAATTGGTGACTGCACAAAACATTGCATGACTACATTAAGATTATCTTCTGCAGTAAAGATGTTTACCTTCCTCATCGACCTGAATGAGGAAGCTCTGCAACCAGTCCAGTCTCTTTAAATCTTAAATTTAATTCACAAATACAAGATGGTGGTTATGCGTTTGGAAAGCATTCCACACAAATTCACAAAAATCACTGTAATTATGATCATGTTTCAATAATGACTGCAAAATAAATACATGCTGCTTTGTAGTTAATGACGAACACTACTTCAAACTGCTAGTGTCAACTGACTTGTGGGAACTACTCACTGATCAAGTTCAGGAGTGACTGCTGCTATACTAGGCAAAACAAAATTTAATGATTGTGACAGACAACTGATTTATGCTCCACTCTGTATATTTTTGTTTTTAGGAGGAAGATTCAACAAATAAACCTATAGTGTGATCAAGTAACCCAATTGCTTTACAGACTGCCCAAGTATTGCACAGTTTCATTGAAGGAGAGTTTATAAAGACACACTTAGTCTCTATAGTTGAACATACAGCTCCTGAGAGAGGATATGAATGCTGGATACAAGGTTTGACCTTCATCTGTGACATACCAAGTGAAGTGGCATGGTGGTTACCACAATTAAGTCATATTCAGAAAGACAATGGTTAAAATCCCCATGTGATCTTCCAGATTTAGGTTTTATGCAGTTCTGCTTAATTGCTCCAGTGAAATGCTGGACTGGTCCCTTTGAAAAGGGTATAGCCAATTTCCTTGTCCATCTTTCCCTAATATGAACTGGAGTTCCATCTCTAATGACCTCACTGTGAGACCTTAAACCAACCGACCTACCTATCTATCTGCATACCTTCCTCAGTGACAATACGCATGATGTGAATGTTTTAAATGTAGCATTGCAGCATAAAAATATGTTAACTTCAGAGAGGTATAGCTGGATTCGCGATTTTAAGATGAAGTTCCCTTTGTGGAATAGACAGCTTGGTCAAGTTGTCACTAATGATGAAATCAGAGTGGAATTTTGAACAGTATCAAAATATACTCACTGATGATTTCCACGAAGTTGAGATTCATATCCAGGATTTTTAAAAGTTGGATGAAAAATTTAATGTCTTATCGCTTCCCTTATCAGTTGATGTTGACAATATCTTGACTCAGTATAGTTAGAAAATAGGGAACTACAGTGTGACAGGCAGTTCATAACAAAAGTAGTTTCGCGTTCTTTTGTAAGACTTTCCCTTACTATTACCTTCCATGGCTTTACAAGTCTGCAGCTTCAATTACATCACTGTTTGGATCTACATAATTGTGCCTGCATTTTTTTCTGCAATTAAGAGAATGAAACCTACCCACAGTAGCTTACTGACAGACTTCAATTAAAAAGCTTGCCTTTGAAACAGCCGTGCTAAAAAAGTGGTACCACACAGATGCTTCAGTGAAAAGCGAAATAAGTAATATTTATTGACATCCTGTGTTTCCATGGTTAACCTTTAAATATAATGGCAATGAAATAAGAGTCTTTCAACTTAAATTCCTTCCTAAAACAACATTTATCAAGCATAAGAACTATCGTGTTTTGTACTTCATCAAAATGTCAAAAAGATATGTTTCATTTCATTATTGTTTCTCATTAATAAAACAAGCTTCCAATAAATTTGCCATGAAACACATTAATGAAACATGGTGGAGTGATATCACATGACATTAGTAGCTGTAGAACTGAGATTTGTTGGAAAGCTATCTTATTCCGACCCTTCCCTCCCCTCCATTCCATTCAGCACTTCTTTCTGCATAATATGTCACTGTGAGCCAGCAGATCATACTGCTGTAGTATGAGCACAAGCCAGCTCACACAACCTGATTGATGAACACGCCTGCTCTGCAATGTCACCGAAGGAACCTTAATGCCCACTACACCACAAAGGCTATTTGGTTTCTCCCAGACAGTATTAGTTTCGATGGACTCCAAAGATCGGAACTGAATTGCCACATAATTTTAGTTTCCTCTCAGTTTCTTTTTCCTCTTTCCTTCTAGTTTTTAAGGGGGCTATTTATTCCACTTCTCATTCTGTCCTTTTTACCACCTCTGAACTGAACCTACCACAGTGCTTACCAATGTACTACCTTTAGCCTCCAGCAGCCTTTAATGCTTCCCCGACATCTTCATCTCACCCTTGTCCTCGTAAGGTGTAAATCTCTCAACTTGTGGTCAAAGTAACCTGTTCCTCAAGCCTAATATTCCCCAACCTATCTTTTTTTCCTCACAGATGAAGGAGCTAACAGTTTCAAAAGCTAGGTAAATATTTTCTCTACTTTCAATTTATATTGACAGTATTTTGATCTTGCAACTTGAAGACAAGTACTGATCAGCCGATCTGCCTTTTTGTAATGTTACTAATTTCTGAAGTCAATATTTCTTTTGACATAGTTATTCATTTCATTATTTTTAACATGTTAATGTTCCCAATCCAAATTAGTCACAATAAATTTGCATACAGTCACACCTCACATTACTTTGGTTATATGGATGTAACTTCACTCTTTACAATGTAATCAGTAATGCACGAGGAAATGATACACATATCAGATAAATAACCACATTTACTCTCATGTATGCAAACAGAAATTATACTGGAAACCATAACACTAAAAACAAACTCATAAAAACACATGGAAAGGCATTAATTCATCATTGTTTTACCCTTGCATGAGTATTGCTTTTTTTTTTATAACATCTTCCATGTTGTTAGAATAAAGAACATATTTAATGAAATAACAAAACTTAGAATCTATGTCAATATAAGACTAGGGGGAAAACAACTGGGCAGTTGGGCTGTGTCAAGAGTTATTCAAACTACAGTATTATTTTACAGCAAATGATTGCTATATCACAGAGAATAAATGTAAAGAAAATTATAATTTTGCATGTATTTCAAACTAACCGTCTCTTGCATAAGCAAGGAAAGATTTCGAATTTCTTCATGTGCTAACTCCAGCTGATGTGAAGTCTCAAGGTGAGTGTGCCTTAGTGCTGCTAGTTCCCGCTGAACAACAAATGATGTCTCCTCCTCTTCAGCACGTGAGACCTGCCCACGGACTAACCTGTCTGCCAACTCACTGGACTCAGCTTCTAGTAGTTCCACCCGTTGGCGGAGAAGGCGATTCTCTGTGCGAAGTCTCTGCAAAATGATTTTTAATATTGCAGGTGAACTACTACTAGTTACTTCTGAATCATTACAGGAAGCGAGGCAGCATAAGACCTCCAACAAGGTCTTATGTCAACTATAGCTGTTACCATGCTGTTCCAAAAATCTTATCTAGAGCCCCCCCCCTCTCTCTCTCCCCCTCTCCCTCCTCCCCCGCCCCCCTCCTCCTCCTCCTCTACAATCTATACTTATATTGCATTTAGTGGCAAATGTTCAAATTACAAAGTGTGTTAGTTCCTACTAACAGTGAGGTCAGGCAAGGTGCTGAAGCTCTGCATGACCTACCAACAGGCATCAGCAGCTGCTATAAATTCCATGAAATCATTCTTTAAACTTTTTGGGACAAGTATTTACATAAAAAATAGTTCATACAGAACGTGGCTTGTTTCAAGTAATATTATTTGTTGATGAAACCTATGAATTGGAACTAAAAACCCTCAATGATGCACAACACCTTTCTTACAGTATCTCCATAATATTCTTGCATTTATTAAACAAATCCGTAATGAAACACGCCACTCTTATGAAATTTGTCCCTCTCCTATTAGTTAAGGATCCCAGACTGAAGAGCAGAACTGAAAAATTGCATGAATGAATGATTAATAAACCATTCTTTTCAGACATTTATACTCATCATATGGTGACAACATTCATCGCAGACATTCACAACAAAAAGACTGTGTCCATCTGAGCTTCATAAAACATAATCCATCAGTGGAATACATGTAAGTGTAAAAGCAGAAAAAATGTTATGTTCCTGCCATATTGTGGCTTTATGATTTAATAACTGTTATATACAACTAGCTTTATTCACACAAAATTCTTTTAACCACATTCTAATAATCTTGATTTTATAAATTATTATGATTCGACAAAATGTCACTATAGACTTCTGTGCAGCTGGTGGCTCAATACGCTTTTCTTCAAATATTGGACAGCTGTAAATAGCTACCTACAAAAGATTCTAAAATGAGTAAAGCCTAGGGCCAATTTTTTTTTGTAGAAATGGAAAGTGCTACATTGTACATACCCGTAATTCTACCATTTCTTCTTGCTCCTTTGTTTTCATTACAGTATAATCTTTTTCCAACTTTTTCATCTTCTTTGGATTATATTTGATATTGTATGCAAGTTGCATTAAGCCATCAATATCAGCTTCTGCTTTTGGGGGAAGGTCCTTTTGGAAGTACTGGAAGACAAAGAGAATATGCTTGAATCGAATACAATTCTCTCAATCTATCCATTAATGTAAGTAATATCTAGTTTGTGTTGCTTACAGTGAAATTTCCACCCACAGTTTTGAATGTAACTCAAAAACTGAAGTGATTATCATGTGAAAATTACAGGTACAGGCACTTACAGAACTTGTGATTTGGGGATTAGAACTCTGTTGATCTGCAATGTATTAGAAACTTTGATGTTGAAGAGCTAAGACTTTGGCATGAATGTGTTGAAGAAACAATATCAGCATTCACTTGCAGTGGTTGAATGTATTACATGAGGGACACTGGTGTGGCCAGGCAGTGTTTTCATTCTTGCATTTTCCAAATTCAACTACACTATCTAGGTCACAGTGGGCCTTGTTCATTGTGGGTCACCATACGGCCAAATTATAAGGACCAACTTTAATTAGTTTGTCAGGTACAACATGCCAAGAGATAGAGGATTAGTGACTAAGCTACAATTAAAAAGACAAAATGAAAGTGAAACAAAAGATATAGCATACTAGAGTAATAAGAAAGGAAGATCAAGACTTAACATCTTGTCAGTGATGAGGTCAACGATTGAGTGGAAGCTTGGATCTAGGAAGGATGTAACATGTCCTTACCAAAGAACCACCACAACACATGCCTTAAGTTATGCAGGCGATCTGTATTGCCACTGAATCATTTCACTAAGTAATAACAATGGTAACTACAAAAACAGTAACAAAAATACTTTTTCGAACCACAGGTTCTGAATGGGCAACAAATCTGTTCAATGGGAATGTAAAGAAATTGAATTTAGAAACTGTTGAAATGAGAAACTGTCTACATTTCAGCACCTGTGTATAGCCTTTGGGCAAAGTGAAAGCATATACTTCATTCACATTTGTTAAATCTGATGATGTTCATTAACAATTTTCCTTGCAATCTGTAGTTAACAAAATCTTGCAGAGTGAACACCACAAATATTAAATATTGAAAATGATATTTTTCATCATGTTCAAAACTGTTTTTGAGGTCCTGTGTGTGAATATGATAAGCAAGAAATTTTGCAAACTGATAAAAAGTTTACTTTGTTAACTGACCAAATTAAGAACTTAATGACTGGTGTACATAGTGTGTGTGAGTTTACTGTAAGGTAGAAAACAGTGATAAAAATCCCCCCCCCCCCCCCCCCCACGTATGCTTCTGGATAATCAATCCGTCTTGTTTATCTCTTTGATTGTATAAACAACTTGTCTCAAAATATACCTAGAAATAAAAAGTTATATCACACAAATAGCTTAAGAAAACAAAAACCCTTATGCACCTTACCTTCAACATCCCCTCCATATCGAGACACAGGAGATCTTCTTTCCCAAGAGTAAGCAGTGCAAGAGCTACCTTAAATATTATTTCCATGCCTTCAGATAAGAACACATCCATAATCCTGAAATGAAAAAAAGAAAATACCTTCATGTCGCTATTGAAACAAAGTTTATCATCAAGAATTAAAAAAATCAAACTATGTTTAATGTTCTAAGAGTGGCCACATCTCCTGCAGAAATACATTACTTGATACAAGCAGTCATATGCTGCATTCACAGAGACTGCATTAAAGATATTTTTATGAAGTATCAATGAAGTGGATTAGCATTAACAGTTGCCACAATGCTGTAAAAGAACTTTCCCAGGTGATTTTACTATTGGCAATT
This sequence comes from Schistocerca gregaria, assembly GCF_023897955.1. Lineage (NCBI taxonomy): Eukaryota > Metazoa > Arthropoda > Insecta > Orthoptera > Acrididae > Schistocerca > Schistocerca gregaria. The sequence continues at coordinate 773,332,448 of NC_064920.1, forward strand.
GATCAGAACATATAAGACAGAAAATTTCAATACATAGCTTACACTTATTATATTATTAACACAGGTGTTATTACAAAAATGCTTTATTGTATCAATTGCATAGTATTTTAAGTGAATAAGTATATGTTTCATGAGACAAAAGAAAAAAAGTATAATTATAGGCTCATTTTAAGGGTCTCACTAAAAATTGTAACTTGTGTAAATATGTATAAAAGCTGATCTATAACTTCTGTAGATTTGAGTTCTGTAGGAGTTGTTGAAACTCATTCAAAGGCTAGTTATCAAACACACATATGAGAAAGCCATTTTTTAAATGACAAACTGAGATAACTGCACTGCAACAATTAAGACAGCTTTTGCTTACTTTGATTTTGCATACTGACAGTCATTTACTTGCACGAACTCACTATGTCTCACTTAATCAGGATTCCCCCTCTCCTCCCATTCTTTTCTTTTTTTGGTCGACATCCAATAATGCAACAGATTTGCTGCTAGGTTTTTCTGATATATTAGATCACCCCTAAATTAAATCCACTTCTTATATTTCCTCCCCTAACTGTTTATTGATCAGCACTGAATGTTCTCTCATCCAATACTGAGGTACAGATAGCAAAAGTTAAACTTAAGCGTCACGAAGTGCCAATGTATTCATGTGGTCAGAACTCACATCTGGGCATAAATGAGTTGTTTTAGAGACACATCACACTCTGAACACCTATTGGTAGACATACTAATGCTAACACCCATCTCAGTGCTTCAATGTAGCACCCTGTCAACAAGTGAACAAGTTATTTAATGAAAGCACTACAGAGTACAAATCCAAATATGGCAGTAGGCTGTCACAAAACAAATTATTTATAGCTCTAAAACACACAAAAAAATCAGGGCAAAAACAAATTGAACTGAAAACTTCACTTGCAGTAACATGAAATTTTATCATCATTACAGTAAAGAGATAACAATTAACTTCATTCTAATATAGACCTAGTTTCAACTAGGCAGTCAGTGGAGATCTTAAGACCAGTGCAGATTTTTGTTGAACAGCAAAAACCTCAGCAATAATGTTGTTGTTGTGGTCTTCAGTCCTGAGACTGGTTTGATGCAGCTCTCCATGCTACTCTATCCTGTGCAAGCTGCTTCATCGCCCAGTACCTACTGCAACCTACATCTTTCTGAAACTGCTTAGTATATTCATCTCTTGGTCTCCCTCTACGATTTTTACCCTCCACGCTGCCCTCCAATTCTAAATTGGTGATCCCTTGATGCCTCAGAACATGTCCTACCAACTGATCCCTTCTTCTGGTCAAGTTGTGCCACAAACTTCTCTTCTCCCCAATCCTATCCAATACCTCCTCGTTAGTTATGTGATCTACCCATCTAATCTTCAGCATTCTTCTGTAGCACCACATTTCGAAAGCTTCTCTTCTCTTCTTGTCCAAACTATTTATCATCCACATTTCACTTCCCTACATGGCTACACTCCATACAAATACTTTCAGAAATGACTTCCTGACACTTAAATGTATGCTCGATGTTAACAAATTTCTCTGCTTCAGAAGCGCTTTCCTTGACATTGCCAGTCTACATTTTATGTCCTCTCTACTTCGACCATCGTAAGTTATTTTGCTCAACAAATAGCAAAACTCCTTTACTACTTTAAGTGTCTCAATTCCTAATCTAATTCCCTCAGCATCTCTCGACTTAATTCCATTATCCTCGTGTTGCTTTTGTTAATGTTTATCTTATACCCTCCTTTCAAGACACTGTCCATTCCGTTCAGCTGCTCTTCCAAGTCCTTTGCTGTCTCTGACAATTACAATGTCATCGACGAACCTCAAAGTTTTTATTTCTTCTCCATGGATTTTAATTCCTACTCCAAATTTTTCTTTTGTTTCTTTACTGCTTGCTCAATATACAGATTGAATAATATCGGGGATAGGCTACAACCCTGTCTCACTCCCTTCCCAACCACTGCTTCCCTTTCATACCCCTCGACTCTTGTAACAGCAATCTGGTTTCTGTACAAATTGTAAATAGCTTTTCACTTCTTGTATTTTACCCCTGCCACCTTCAGAATTTGGAAGAGAGTATTCCAGTCAATATTGTCAAAAGCTTTCTCTAAGTCCACAAAAGCTAGAAATGTAGGTTTGCTTTTCCTTAATCTAGCTTCTAAGATAAGTCGTAGGGTCAGTACTGCCCCATGTGTTCCAACATTTCTACAGAATCCAAACTGATCTTCCCCGACGTTTTTGAAATCAACTCGTGTCATTTCAGTTTGAATGATGCATCCAAATTCTGACTAGTCAGAACAACTACAAACATCTGAAAGTTAGACTGTTTAACCCTGAAGCATTAATATTGTATCTAGCGGATGGTTGAGTGAAAATTATTCTAATGCTTTAAAAAATAAAGGGGAAAACCTCACCAGACCAGTCTGCACAGATGGAGTCTACAAAATTACTTTCTTTCAGCACATCCTCAATATTGCCTAAGATTAACAAATCATATTGAAAAATGGTACAAATACCACAAAGAATGGTGGCAATTTTTTTAAAATGAAGAAAAGCAATCTTAATAAGCAGTGTTAGTACAAAAATTTTACGTTTTTTGCAAACGGTCATCCATTAAAATTTTATCTCATGAAGTAATTTCAGCTCCAAAAAATTCAAATATCATAACAGATCACACTCTTCTGCACCCCTCCCCCACTCCAAATTGCAAGGAAAACATACATGTAGTCACAAATTTTTGTACAATGTCATTAAGAGATTGTCAGGAGCAACATCTTAAAAATCATCACCGGTAGGCTACGAGTGTAGAAGTTGGGTGTGTTTTAAGGTATCTTTTCTTTTAAGTTTTTCTTGAACTACTCTAAAACTGCAACTTCTACGAAAAATGCTTCCCAGTACAAAATTAAACTACTTTAAATTTCCCACAAAAAAGGTCTTACTTATTTTCTCACTACAACTAATTGTTTCCACATTGCAGAGACTGGAAAAATTGCAGATTATTAAGAAAAGGTTTTAATGATATAAAACTACTGTTTAGTAGTAAATGGAAGTTGTTCAAAAACAAATGTTAAACACGTGTACCACGCCCAAGTGCTTGATTCTCAGTCATCAACTCATCACGTGTGGGAGCTGTAATGTTTTTTCCAGCAGAGGCAACTACTCCCACCGCAAATGCTGCTCACTTTTCACTTTACAGATGGATGATACGACCCCAGCATTTCCTATCCAGTTCTCTTATGTGAGAAGACAAGATAATGTCACTAAGCTTGGGTTTATATAGTGGAGTTACTTTCAGTTTATTAAATGAGTACTTTTTTACAATTGTTAAGTGAATCAAACAATGGAAAATCCAGGATGGATGTAACAGTACTATGAAAAGGAAAGTTGCTACTCGCCATATAGCAGAGATGCTGAGTTGCAGATAGGCACAACAGAAAGATTGTCACAAATAAATAAAGCTCTCAGAAGGTGTGTGTGTGTGTGTGTGTGTGTGTGTGTGTGTGTGTGTGTGTGTGTGTGTGTGTGCGCGCGCGCGCGCGCATGCACGCCAGCGCCTATTGTTGAAGGCCTTAATGGCCAAAAGCTTTATTTATTTGTGACAGTCTTTTTGTTGCACCTATCTGCAACTTAGCATCTCCGCTTTATGGTGAGCAGCATCTTTCCAATTGTTATGTGAGCTTTTATGTGAAGTATGCTCCCATAAATTATAGCTAAGAAGTGTTGCAAGTGTGATGATGCCAGTGACTTTTGTAATGTTGGTGGGAATACAATTGGGTTGGTAAAAATGGAACCTTGCAACTGTATTACTCACAGCGTATTGTACATTAGTGTAATTTGTGTACTCAGATGGTGGTGATTTACTGAATAACCACAATGTTCTGGTACTTCTCTCGCCATAAATTGTGGTACTGAGAGACTGAATAAATCTCTACACTGTGTGGAGCCATGTAACACACATGCACAGTATATCTTAAGAGGTGGGCTTAAATATATCTGGTGGAATGGGCCTGGTCATGATCAAGTTTAGAATCTGCTGTAATGCATTTCTTGATTTATGTTGAAATATCTGAAGTTCTCTAACTCCTAAGTGACATACTTTTGTAGCAGAGAGAGACAATTTAAACCTGGATGTTTCTTCAGGTGTTGGGAGAGCTGAGGCTGACCTGTTGCATTTCATACCCCAAAAGCCATGAAAAGTATTCCAACCACTGATAATTGAGACAATCAAATCAACACTGTCAAATGGACAATGACAGAATGTGACATATGGGACAGATGCTTCAATATTGATGAAAGTTGCCAGCTCCAGCTTTTTAACTTTTCTGCGTAATAGCTCACTTAATAACTGTAAACAAGCACTCATTTAATAAACTTAAAATAATTCGACTGTATAAACACAAGTTCAGCGATGTTACTTTGTCTTCTCACATATGAGAACTGGACATGAATTGCTGGGTAGGCACAGACTATCTGCACTGCATCGCCAATGACTCAGAGTGCACGGCAGAAGGTCGGTATAACATTGTGGAACACCCTCCATTTGCTTCACATTACTATAATACAGTGAACCAGGCACTACCTCAGTTAGACATGGTACCACACACATTTCATCTTTGTTCTTAACCCACTTCATTAAACAGTAAACAGTAATTTTACACATTAAAAACACTATTTTCAATAATCTGTAATTTTTCCTTCCCCCGTAACAAGTAAACAATTACTCCTGGGTTGGACCTTTTTTGTAGGGAACTTAAGCAGTTTAATTTTGTCACTAGAAGCTGCAATTTTTGAGGTTTTGAAGAAAACCTAAGTAAGTGAACTACAAATGCTTCCCACCATCACCTCCGTCATGCTCACACTCACAGCCCGTAAGTCTAAGGTTTTAGTATGTTGTTCTATCCATCGTGGCCTTTCCACTGTTCAGGATAAAAATTATGTTTTTTACAACATTTCACATTCACTAACCTGCATGCAACTGATAGAGGCAGCGCAGTTGTGAAGAGTGTAAGAAACCAGCTGCTGGCGTACATACTTGTGTGGAAGCTCTGAGACTGGAAGTGGATGTGCAGGTCAGGAATCAGCTCCTGCGAAGACATTTCTATTTTGAAGATGACATTCGTATGCTATATTCATGTAATACCACTGAGTTAGAAATGCCTCCAAGAATTCTAGCCTCATGAATTAATTATGAACTTTCTAATTATTGCAGAACTGCCCATTACTGCTATGCTATAACCTTACTAATAAATAAATATTAATTTTATTTTAAGAACTGACCAGATACAAAGTGCTTACAGCAACTGAATGGCTACGCACAGTGACAAAGATATATTGATGCTAAAACAAAAACATTCTGCTTTTTTATAACACTAACTCTAAGAATTATATGCACTGAAACTTCCTGGCAGATCAAAACTGTTTGCTGGACCAAGACTCAAACTTCAGAGCTACCCAAGGACGACTAATGGCCCACCCTCACAGCTTTACTTCCTCCAGTACCTCATCTTCTACCTTCCACATTTCACTTCCAGCAAACCTTGCAGAACTATCACTTCTGGAAGAAACGATAATGTGGAGACAGGGCTTAGTCATAGCCTGGAGGATGTTTCCATAATGAAATTTTCCCTTTGCAGTGGAGTGTGCGTTGGTACGAGTGCACACACTGCTGCAAAGTGAAAATTTCATTCTGGAATTATATGTATCTTTAACTATAATGTACAATGCAGTGGTGTGAGTCGTGCCACTGCAGATGTAGAGAGAGAGAGAGAGAGAGAGAGAGAGAGAGAGAGAGAGAGAGAGAGAGAGAGAACTTGAAACAAGAGGCGAGTGAGCGTCTACACTATACACTGAGATGTCATTATTATTAAGTTTAGCTACCATTAATTCGTGCCCCAATAACAATAGAGATTCCCCAAAGCTTCACGCTTGTTTGAGGTACTCTTGTTGCTTTATAAATAATGAACAAACATGGTTCCATGAAATTTCAGGTGAACTGGCAGTTGTCAACTTGCTGCCACGACATTTCACAAAGAAACACTTCAAATTATCTTGTTGTAGTAGTGTTCTGTTCATGAAATTCATGAGATCAGTGCTCTCAATGACTGAAGTATCTTGTTGCTTCAGTGGGTCTATGTTTCCACCTCCTCCCTAGGCAAAAATAAAGCACCGTCATCTTGGAAACATGCACATCTGTCATTCGTCAAAGCATCTGCCGAGACTATCACTGCAACTAATGCCCACTCAAGTGCTACAGCAAAAAAGACCTCCTTTCAGCTGAGACTGGTGTGTTTATTCTAGCGACTAGTGTCAGACAAACCATAGTACAAAATTACATGTCTTATGGACACAAATTAAGTATGGTGTCATTTAAGTTGTGCTGATGGCCGTCAATACAGATAGTTTAGTGCATCCAAATGACATGGGCAGTCCCTCACAATCTGTCTGTTCTGGTCGATTGCAAATGCATTTATAATGTTTTGGTTAAACCAGGTTGAAATGGCTTAAAACATACAAAAACAGAAATTGCTAGTAAAATGCCCAAACAAAAATGTGACAAAATGTTATAATGTATATCAAATGATTACATTTGCTCACAGAATTACAAAACTAATTAGATTTCATCTACGTCAACTGTTATGAAAGTCATCAATATGTCTTTGTAAGCATTTTAATTAATTAATAGTAATTAAAATATCATCATTTAAGTGAAACTAACCGTCAGGAGTATTAACAGGGTTTTCTAAATGTGTCACAATTAAGATGAGCCATGCTCTCATATCAGAGTTTGTGGTATTAGCTGATGTGAACCATCCCCCACAAAATATATTATATCACTAGAGTAATAGGTGACCAAGACTTCAAACTATTTGGAAAGCTGGGAATAATTTGTAAAAGAGAAACCAAATGCGAAAATGAGCCTCATGAAGAAAACCAATAAAGTGAATGTAAGTGAATGGATCAATATTAAAAGCGATGGATAATTTCAAGCAACTCATGTTATGTCAGAACCAAATTTTATTATGCAGAATTTAGGTTACGAAAGAAAAAAAGAAAGTTGCATCTGAAGCAATCTATTTGGAATAGGTGGATTAGTAACAACTGCACTCAGATTTATGAAAAGAATAAGGTGAGGTGAATAGAATTATATCACAATATATGGATGCACAATAGAATGTCGTCGATTAAACTCTGATAGGATCAGAATGTCACACAGAAAGCAACAGTCAGACAAATTGCATCAGTAACAGTTGAAAAGTAACAAAAAATGTCGAACATAAAAATTTAAAAAGACATTATACAGAAAATGGCTAAGAAGATTTAAGATACAAGAATAAAACTATGGAAGCTAAGTATGGCCCACACAGATATGGGCAGGCCAGTGAAATAATTAATACCCAGAAACAAATAACCAACAACAACCCACATGAAACATATCATGTGTGTCCGATATTTTGTTGCATGAATGTTCTACAACAGGACACTCCCAATGCTGACTGGCTTTGAACTCTAAACCTAACAAACAGTTTATACACAATTTCATCCATTCTTAATGGATTACTGCTTACCATACACTATCTGCCGCTCATTATTAATGTTCAGCAACATGCATGCGTGCCAACCATTATTTCTCCAGAAATCTGATCTTCAAGTTTACTCTCACTTCACTCAAAGTTTCAGGTGACTTTTCCTCCTGTCCACATAGGCCCATTTTTCATGCTCTGCTGCTCACAATCAAGTTACCGTTCTGGAAGTCTGAGATTCAGTGTCTCACACCTTTTTTATTTCTTCTTATCCTATTTGAACTACTACTGTTTCAGCTAGTGATACAAAGCTAGCATTATTTGTTCCGTTGCTTTCTAAAATGTTGTATTTAGGTTTTTATAAACATTGTAATAGGCTGCCTTTGAGAAGGTTATGGTACAAATAACAGGTTCTATTAATTTAAAATGAAATAATCACAAAACAAACTGAATACCTGCACAAGGTTCTCCAATTGATACATGCACAACCCAAGTTCTGCCATAGTTGGTTTGAACATGTCCCTCATCTTGTATTCTTGCATAAGCTTCACTAGAACTGCAAATGCTTCTTCTTCAGGCATCTACCAACATAAACCGTGGAAAAAAAAGAAAAAAAAATTAGAGCATAGCAAGAACTTCAAGTACATTAAAATCATTGGATGTACACAAATAATTAGCAATGATGTTGGACTTAAAACATGGAACAGGGAAATGTGAAACAATAAACCCTCCTCAGTGACTTACATCTCTTTCATTTATGACAACTATTAGTTTATGTCAAAAATTCCAAGCTATTCTGTGGTTTGCAGTCCATGCTACACTGGCTGGACAAGTAAATTCAAAGATCAGAATAAGGCAAGAGCATATCATCTGCAACATGGCAATGTCTAGTAAAGTAGTGTAGTCCTCAAACCAGTCTTCAGGTCGTGGACAGCTTTACATTTTCTTTTACTGTAGTGAGCAAAGTATCTATGAGAGAATCCTGCAGTGGCTAATGCATTCAAAAAGTGCTTTTACAGATTATTACAATGAGTACACAAAACACATGATGGTGTCTTTCAAAGTATTGCTGGATGTAATATCTACTATTAAGCACAAATACTCTCAGTAGTGAATGCTTCCTGAGAAAAGTTAATGATGGAATGCTTTACTGGTCCTTGAGTATGACTCCCACACAACTCTTTCAACACAATGCCTAACCTTTCACTGCATGGAACAAATGAGCTGCCTTCACATCACAGAAGGTTATGACTTTTCAGTGATTTGTAATTGTAGATGTACGATATACAGTCACTTACAGCTAATTCAGCAACATGCTCCAGCACCAGTAGACTACAATGAAAGTATCCTGATCTATAGTATCAAAGAAAAACATATAGTATGTCTAATTTGATGACCAAATGAAGTGCTTATTGTTGCTCATTGCTGCTTCACAAAATATTTCTGTTAGTATTGCTATAATGACTCTTTGACATTTTGTTTATTACAATGTTAGCTGAAGATATCAATATCCTCCATGATGTGACATTTTCTGTTACTGAATGAATTCATAATTGAAAACATTGCGACATGTTTTGTGCATAACAATTTAATGTATATTCCCTTCAAGGTGACAGCACATATTCATGGCCGAATACACAAATACTACAGGGATAGACTTTTATATTTTTAGGGAACTACGATGATCCCCAAGTACGTAGAGGTATTTGCCTGCATTACAGATGTATACACCTACAACAAATCTTGCAGTTAAATGCTTGGTAGAAGGTTGCTTCATATAAGCACTTTCAGACTTGGTATATGTTGTTTTATGGTGTGGTACTGCTCACCACTTAAAAGTACACAAGGAACGTGTGTAAAGTTTACGTATTATTTCCTTTCATGCAGTATTTTTTATTATTGTATCAACTACAGATCTCTTAGCAATATAGACATACCTGCATAAGAAGCAGTCCAACAATGAAGCCAGAACCTTGGCAGTAGCCCACTTCACGATCATGTAGTGAATAAGCTTTCATCACATTGAACAAGCTTTCTTGTCCTAAGCCATCTTTCTCCTTAAAAAAGTCATGCTCAGGATACGTGCGTGCAATATCTCGCCTTATCACCTGCACCAAGAAAAATTTATAAGGTTGGGTTAAAAATATTATTAAGAAATATGCTTTCTATCTTCCAGTTTGCTAATAGAAAGGTGCATCTGTTACTGGGGGTGGGGGCAGAGAGGGAGAAAATAAGTGTTAAGGAGGAAGTGACTCCCTCACGCAATTAGGTAAAGTGAAATTCAGATTCTGTTTTTTTTTCTTTTTTTCTCTTTTTTTGGCACAAACTTTCCATTCTTAGGCAGCTTTAAACTTTCAAGGAGAGGCTGGCAGTTGCTGGTTCTGAATTTGGATGAAATATGGCACACTTTTTCATTCAAATAAAAGTCGACAACTATTTAAGCTTTTTGCTTAATACTATTTAATTTTTGACAAAGTCAATACAGAAATTTAGTATGTCACTAAACTTTTAGTACGGCCAGTCAGAAAGATAGGTAAGCAGTGAATGCTTCATAGCAAAGATTTGTGGGCTCTGGTTAAAGGCCACATCCCCATTTTGTCAAAATTTATTTCTTATGTAACATAGGGAACAACAAATGGTTCAAATGGCTCCGAGCACTATAGGACTCAACATCTGAGGTCATCTGTCCCCTAGAACTCAGAACTGCTTAAACCTAACTAACCTAAAGACATCACACACATCCATGCCCGAGGCAGGATTCCAACCTGCGACTGTAGCGGTGTGCAGTTCCAGACTGAAGCACCTAGAACCGCTCGGCCACAGCAGCCGGCAGAGAACAACAGGTTTTATACATCATTAATAAGTGTATTTGTCAGGTGTGGTTGTGCAGAACAGTGAATAAGGTCGGTCGATTTTATTCATTTGCTGCATATTCTGCAGAGAAATCTTAGATTAAGTTTCCTTTAAGAAAACTTTTGCAAGCTGGGGACTTTAACCAGAGTCCAATATATGGCACTTGCTCTTATTTGCTGAAACAACCAGCTTGTCTAGTGTTTATAGTCTTGGAAACAAGAGTTAGGGAGACAGAGGAACTTTCATGTAAATTTTCTCATGAACTATGAAGAACTGAATTGAAAGCTAAATTAGGTGTTACTTTTATGTCAGTTACTGACATTCACGTAAAATTTCATCCCAACCTCTAACCTCTTGCCCCCCCCCCCCCCTCACCCCCCCTCAACTCCCTCTTGTTAGAGGAATAAAAGAATATACAGTGTCGTCCTAACTTGTTTCACAAGAAGCTCACATCTAGTTTCAATTCCTTTAGGCAAAGTTTTAGGAAAATACTTTTATTTAACAAACTGGAAAGAAATTGATGAAGTTAAAATAATTGTGAAGAGCAGAGGTACCTTTTCACATGCAGATGTTGCCTTGATATAGTCTGCATATTGTTTCTTGACAGGAGAATCATGGGCACCACATAGCAGCTGCCATACAATACCCCTAAAATGGTGTGGAACACCCTTTCGAACAAGTTCCTGCAGGCACAGATAAATTAAGATCTTAGGCATACACACGTAAAAAGGGAAGTACATGAATATGTCTTATGCATATATTTACACAGATTAGCACATTTTTATTAATGTGATTAACTGGTTAGTTTACAGACAAAGTCTGCAGAACTCTGTGTTGTTCTGTACTATGCAATGCATTAATTGTAATCTCATAGGACAGTAGTTCATTTGTCATATTGGATGTCGTCATATGAGTACAGTATCTTATTACAAGAAAATTTATTCCACTTTTGTATTCAGCAAAACAGAAAACTCACTCTGACAAATGGGTTTCTTTTTTTCCAATAATTCTCCCAGTCATTAGAAATGCGGCCCCATAAGCTCCATACATCTTCTTCGCCACCATCTTCATTTCTTTCTTGACTTGAACTGGTCCCTGCATGAAACAACATTGCTGCTTTAAAGAGGTTTTTAAATCCAGTGTTTACATGAGACTATTACATTGACCAACTACAATAACAACTTAGCAGCAGCAGCAGCAGCAGCAGCAGCAGCAGCAGCAGCAGCAGCAGCAGAGACTTGAAGTCACAGAAGTATGTTAAACAAAGAATATACTTTTCTCACAGTGGCAGAGAAAATATATACAAAGGTATAGAAATTTGCTAGCCTCCTCCTGGTAGAAGAGTTGAAGGGGAAGGAAGAGAGGAGAATTAAATGCACTAGTGAGGTTCAGTTCTTTCCTCTTCCTTTTCCTTTAACCCTTCTGCCAGGAGGAGTCACTGGTTACAAAAGCTTGCAAATTTCCATACTTTTATATGTGTGTTATCCTGCTGCCAATTCACGAGCTGATTTTTTACTGATCCAATTACATTATATTCAAGAATTTCTTATTTTTGTTGATAAACACTATACTTTATACATTGCTGAAAATCACTGTGAAAATTTAAGTAAGTACACCCTGAAATAGCATACAAAAGTTTGTAGCCTACACTGATCAGACTATGACTAAAGAGAACTCTATTGAGACTATAATGCTTAGACTTGCCTGATGTCAAGGATATCTGGGATGTGTCCGAGCTCTTTCTGGAATGGCCGCTGTTTCCAGAAAGAGAATTTAAGGATTTGGCATCGGCTTCGATAAGCCTGAAAAATTTAAATGATCTTTAGTACTACAACAAAAATTCCAGTATTATGAAGAATGATACATTTTATGGTTATCAAGTTGTACCAGTGGTGAAAACAAAGACAAAAATAAATGGACTTCAGAAGACAAAATGAACATTTAGGCTAATTGTATTGCTTTGGATGTGTATGCATAAAACAAAATTTCATTCAGTCGGTTATAAACTTGGTCAACTTTTAGTGGAAAATATGACAGCTGACACAATACTGAAAATTCATGTGAATTCAGATAACAGAAAGAATAAAGGTAATCACTCACTGTATAACTGAGGAATTTTGAATGGTCGACAGGTGTGTAAATGTAGATGGATATACATTAAGACTGAAAATGTTGCTGAACTTTGGGAGACTGAAGTTGCATGGGGCAAGGCGGGCGGGTTCCAGATGTCAAGGGTTGTGAAGCAAAGACAAGCCTCATTAAGATAATCCTCGTTCATTGTTTCATCTCAGTTGTACATTTTTTGATTAGATTACATGTTTCGATGTTACTGGACCATCTTCAGATATAAGCAGCATTCCATCCTGCACAGCAGTCTACTCTATGCAGCACTCTGATATTTGGTTCTTAGTAGACAAGATGGGATGCAGACTCAATTACTTCAATATGAAGATGACCCAGAGAGATCGAAAAATGTTATCCAATTAAAAACATGTGCAGGTGTGAAGGAACAATATATGAGAATTATCTTAACCATTAAAACAGTCACTGATTCTCTCAAGATTATTATGTAGACTATAGCAATAGACGAGCATGCCATCCTCAGTGGTGTGTTCTGCCACTGGATGGTCAGCTTTTATCATAGCCACAGGTTAGTGATGTACATTAATTCATATTGACAGCTGGTTGCAGCAGTCGGTATACGTCATGACTGTTGCCATAAATTTCAAATGTTATAATATGTATTAGTGGTAAAATTAAGGTAATGAAAGCAATATTGATGTCAGAAATGAGAAATAATTGAATGAGAGGTAAAAGTATATGGTCAGACTGGTATGCAGGTCACAGGGCAGAGGAGGGCTGCCACACAACTTATGTAGGACTAAAATCTGACCACCTGCCAGTTTCATGCATTGGCAAGGCAGTAATGGAATAAGTCATTCCTTCTAGCCAGATGAGGATGAGATGTGTAATAGTAGACGTGAAGGACTAGAAACAATTAACATCTGTAGGACCAATAATAGTAAAACAAGATGAGAGAAAACTTGCACTGGAATATAAAGCACATAGAAAGGTGGTGGGATCTGAGATATTGTAAACCAAGCAAGTTAGAGCATCACTTTGGAAGATGAAGGAAGGATTTTCGAAATGATATTCCTCATTTTAGACCTCAATGAAATATGATCAGAGCCCTAGCAGAGGATATGGTTAAGTTGTTACAGTCTATGGTGATGATGGGTGTGTCCCTTTGCAGTGGAATGAGAGAGTGGTAGGAGAAATAGGTGTGCGAGTGGATACAGCACAGGAGATCTGTGTGCGGACTAGGTTTGGAGAGTACTGCAAGCCTGTGAGGGCTTTAATAAGACCTCTAACATACCACTAAGGGGACTTTTGTATCACTGCAAATGTGCCACCCATGGGTGTCTCGAATAAAAAGTCTCTCCAATACAGTTTGTCAACCTGTAGGCAGCACATCTGTAGTGACTTACAATTCCTTGTCCAGTAGCTAAAAATCTTATTAACATCTTTACAGACAGGCAGATTGTGTACGTGTATTTTGTTAACTCTGAAGAGGACATTGTCCAAAAGCTTAGTAACATTTTCAGTCTATTTTCACCACCTGTCTACTGCAACACTTCAAATATACCGCTTCATATCACAATAATGGGAACATGACCTTATTAAAATTCTTCTGGGTGTACTGCTGCACTATCTTACAAAATACTTTAAACACTGAAATACTAAACAACTGATATTACCTGGAAAGTTGCTGCACCTGCAACCCAGCTAATTAGTCTATGCTCTGAGCAAGGCCACTGCAATGCAGCTGAAATGCCAGTTATTTTAATATTTTAAATATCTTATAAGATGCTGCAGCAGCACACCCAGAGGGATTTCAATGAGATTGCCACAAGCCACTCTGTAACACAGCATCCATGAGATGATAACATTGAACATTCATGCTCGCAATAAAACAAATGGTACCAATAGCATATAATACACATTGAAAGTGTGTAATGTTAACTTATCAGTTATCCTTCCTTTTTTCCCTCTGCAATTTTATGTTCAATGGGTGCTCAAAAGGGGTCATATTTCAAGTACTGACATCATATATTTGAACATAACAAACATACTGTGATCGTATTTCACAAACCCAAATGCTAATCTCTGAAAAGATGCTTCACTTAAGTACAGGGGAATTTAGAAAAGTAAGTTACATATTACTACAGCAGGCTACATAAATTTTATTGAATGCTGCACTACTCTTCAAAGTGATAAAGATAAAAGGTCACAAAGACACAGTTAGTTAAGAGTTCTATAGATCATTTGAATTATTTTTTTATCAAAATAATGTGCAATGAGTCAGTTTACAGTACGTGCACAAACTATTAGACATTAATGAATGTATGTTTATTCCCACTCACGAAACACCATATAAACACATTTCTTTGAAATAATAGTCTGAAAGCTCTATGAACTCAAGTCCTCAGTGACAGAAATTCACACCTTGGTAACAGAGTGATTTAAGAAAGATTGTGTGAATGTCTTCATTGCTGAAATATCTCTTTCCACCCAGATGTTATTTCATGTTGTCAAAGTTGGAAATTACATGGTGCAGGATGTGGACTTCCTAATCAGCATCACCCATATTTTGGTCAAATTATTGGCATAATTTCCTGGCAAACGCGCTACCTTTGTTGTGGAATGGTCTTAGCATGGGATGATGTGTAACTTACTTTACATGTATTATATTGGTGTTTATGGGTTCTAATGGCAGAGATGTCTACACACAAAGACATTATCTTAAATGATAATGTTCTAATAGAAACTGACATTCGGTTCTTGTAAGGTTTCATAAGTTGTAGTCATTCCTTTGGCACACAATAACCGGTAAGGACTGTTGCGTGATCTATTCCTGAACAACCCACGTCTGCAATTACATTATACTTTCCTCTCTGCTTAGTTCTTTGTCTCTAATATTACGTGATATGTCCTTCATTCCCATTGGTTATAACATTCTGTCATTATATTTAGTATCACGACACGGTTAACGTTTCTATGTAGCTGAACACAAAACTAGAAATAAACAAAAAATGGAAAAACAAAAAATGGAAAAACAAAAAAATGGAAAAACAAAAAAATGGAAAAACAAAAAAATGGAAAAACAAAAAAATGGAAAAACAAAAAAATGGAAAAACAAAAAAATGGAAAAACAAAAAAATGGAAAAACAAAAAAATGGAAAAACAAAAAATGGAAAAACAAAAAAATGGAAAAACAAAAAATGGAAAAACAAAAAATGGAAAAACAAAAAATGGAAAAACAAAAAATGGAAAAACAAAAAATGGAAAAACAAAAAATGGAAAAACAAAAAATGGAAAAACAAAAAATGGAAAAACAAAAAATGGAAAAACAAAAAATGGAAAAACAAAAAATGGAAAAACAAAAAATGGAAAAACAAAAACTAAGAAAACTTTCATCATAGTTTTAAGGTTATTGTGGTTCTTAGACAGCTGTTTAACTAAGGAAAAATATAAAAAAAGAGAGAGAAAATCACTGACTGACAGGAGAAAAGAAAGAAATGTTGCATGGGACCTTATGAATAACTTTATTCACAGAACACATTATAACGACTTCAAAGATAAGGAAGGGTTTTAATATGTCAACAGAAAATAAATGTGCACTTTTCTGTCAGCAATTAAATGACACAACTACTCACTGGAAGGTAACCCTTTCATAGTAAGAGTGCATTTACTTACTTACTTTTGTATTTGTGTTAATCGAAGTATACTGAAACTGGAAATTGAGCAGAAAACACACAGTGACCTTCCTTATCTTTTAAGTATACCTATGTGCTGCACAACACTGATCGACAAGTGAGTAGTTACCTATTCCTAATTTTTGAACATTGTTTTATGTTTCTGGATGATCACTGTATTTTACTGTGTCAATCAGTAGTTCATTATTACTGGCTACAGCAAAATTACATATGGTGGTTACAAACACACATTCATAACACTGAAAGAACAATAAATATGCTTGGTGTTTCCAACTAGCTACAGTCTTATACTATCCATATCACTTGCCAAATAATTTTAAACACTTAAACAAGTCATGCTATGGGGTTATTTTGAAGAAATTAAGGTAACAACAAACTCTGTATGTCCAGATAAAAAATATCCATACAGATGTAAAAATACACTAATAAAAACTATAGTCTATAGGGTCAAAACTACACTGTAGAAAATTCTAGATGGATTATTCCGAGATAAGGAACCAATGGTCACCAACCAATGTATCAGTTGGTGCTAACAAATAGTAGCCTGTTGAATCTTAAATTGATGAAGCGACCTTAAAAAACAATACACAACCACTGTGGTATGTCTGTGGCACAGAATGATATAGTGCCCAGAAATATGAACGAACATATGTATCATCCTAATGGGAAGAAATTCATCACAACACGTAGAAACATAAGAGAAACTTGGTTGTTACAGCTGTAGAGAGCTGGCCAAGGTTCAACAAAAAATTGTTTACACAGTAAGATTTGAGGCACGATGCTGAATCCTGGGGATAAGATTCGTCAATAAGCACCCTTCAGTGGGCCTATGAGATGCACATTTCATGGCACACAGTGTAGTGAGTAATGGTTGAGCAGCAGTTACACCTCTGCTATTAATGTGTATACCCAATGAGATAGAATGGTTCTGTACCCAGAGTTCATGCTTGTCAATGAATTATGTTTTAATGCATGCACTGAGACTGGCAGTCATCACTCTTTGCAACTGCTATGTATTTATATTCTTGCTATGAAATGTAAGTTGTTCATGTCTATTTAAAAAGCCTGTACAATTCTGACCCCAAAGTTTGAGGACTTGTGTATAACGTGAACAAACAAAAATGACAGCATTTATTTGCCAAATTTCTCAGGGGAATGGTGTCAATTAATTGCAACATGTGTGATGCTATCACCGAAGCATTTAACAAATAGTAGATAATTTTAAAGCAAATTTTTGGTTCAAAAACTCTTGCACCGTATAAAATTTTAGTAGCAGTAAGTTTCTCTCATGGTTCGTCCATATAAAAAAGAAAACATTTGGCAAATTTGGATATGATCATCATCATTATCCTCATCCAAACACCCAAGGATCACCTCACAATGATATAGTAATCATCAAGGTAATAAAATATAAATCAATAGTTCAAAACACAACAGACACAGTACATAATATGCTTTATGAGGATGGGTTGCATAGTCTATGAAGATAGGATGGCAGGACACATTAGCCATACATGAAAATGCAACTACCTTCAGTATCATGTGCACAAACACAAGTGTGTAAAATAACTCAGAACTGTTCAGTTAAAATACAGATTAATTCCAATTCAGTGTACAGTTCAAAAGCGCGTGTGAAATATCACACTAAAGGCATTCAAAAATAGTTCTCAACAACAAACCTGAAGTCTGTTATTTTAAAACTGAATGGGCTAGAGAAATTGGTATTTATGAACATGGTTACAATCTTCCTTCAAAGCCATAGTACGAATGGCACAACTCTCTATCTGGCAATGAGCTTGCAGCAGTATCTGATATTGATATCATATCAATGTTATACTGCTGATAAAATTACAACACACTGAAGAGAACAACTCAACACTGTAAACTAAGTTAGATAATCAATGCAAGACACATTTCCAAATTTGCTTGTGAAAAAACTTCAAGTAACTGAACAATCTCTTCTTTCAGTAACAGTTGAATAATAGCAAGGTATAAAATCCATTTTTTTTGAGTGAGGGACAGCCACAAGCAAGCTGCACAAAGACTGTAAGAACTGACATTTAACATATCACAGAATGGAAGTAGTGCAAAGACACACATCTTCAGCCTGTATTAGGTCCCATATATATTACATAAATTGCTGCATCAGACATCTCTTATTAGAAACATTCCTCTAAAATTATTTGAGAGTGGTACTTAAGAATATCAATGTGACAACTTACTAACCATTTCCCCCCAATACACTACATTCATGGTTGAAGCACAAAGAAGTAGCCTACTTACTGCGAAGTAAGTTTTGTTGGCTCTGAAAGGACATGGATGCAGTTAAGCCAGAACTGACTAGAGAGAATGATTTCAGTGGAACTTTTTTATATTTAAAATGTGATTTATTGTAAATGAGCAGTATGGTGAGAGAAGACCAAATCATCACACTGTTCCCTACACTGAAAGCCTATGATGATGTATGAATCTGCTGTCACTTATTCTAACATGATTATAGGAAATATCTAACTAAAAATCAAATACTTGTGGCTACTTAGCTTTCATAGTAGCAAATTGTGTGTGCTGTGACTTTGTTATTGCAGCTGAAAATCTAAATATGTAGAAAACCTCAAACATTTACCAGTATGCAGTTCAACATATACAGCTTATATGATGCAGGATTTCACGGCACATGGCTACTTCAGCTGAAACTTCTGGGCAAAGAGGCTATGTGCAATATGTACAATAAATAAAAATTAGCCCTACAACACAAACAACAAAAGAAACTTTGAATTCTCAAGTCAAACGAAATAACAATTGTCAGCAACAAGAATGAATGAAAAAAAAGTCAACACTAGGCCTATTTGAAAAGAACACTGAAATAGTCTTATCATAAAGGCAAAACTTACAGCAAAGTAAAACAAGTTATCTCCTGTTATACCTAAAAGAATGTTCAAATAAAACAGTACATAAGAGCAAAAAGAGTGTTTGAAAGGCATTTTCAAATTCCAATGAGGCAAAAGCTGTTGCATAAACCAAGTGTGAATATATAATTGTCTGTGATCATGATCATAAACACCAAAATATGTGGCTCCTATTGGATTAGTTGTACGTTTTGTTCCATACATCCATAATGAGATCCACAATATGCAGAACACGGAAACGGTTTATACGAAGCATTATTGACATTAGTATGAAACGTGGCATGAAATACTCTTCGACAAACATTGTAAACCGATTGCATACTGAGAAGATAGTGAATAGTTTATGTCCAAAGGCTGTTAATTCGGTAGCTCTTCCATCATGTGCTAAAGCTGGCGTTGGCAATTTGTTGACGTTTGTCGTAGCCAATCCAATAATGGTATGCGGTAGCCAATTAGAATCGCTGATCCTAATATGTATTTTGGCAGAAGATACAAATTGATACAGTTGTTTTCGCTGTGGCGAGCACCAGTATAGCTTTTACCGATCGCGCTGTTATGAATTTTAAGGTTGGTTACTGATTTTCGTATTCATTTGGTGATAGGAAGAAACTACATATGGTGACAGACTAACCTGTAGCGATGTCAGGAGCTATGTTTGGTTGGAATGTGGCAATTTGATTGTGAGTTGGCGAAGCCAATGAACTTTAACACGAAAATATAATCGCCGTGATAGATCGATGTGCAATGCAGTCCAAGATGTACGCTACGCTTGTCGTTGCAATAACCCACTTCTATGTCTCAATTCAAACTTGACCGAAAATTCCGAAGATGTGATTAAATTTTAACATACAACAAAATAGCTAAATTTACGAACCACAGAAAATTACGAACAAACATTCTGATTTTCTACCGACAAAGGACTCACGATTCATCGTGTTCAGGTCCCATCGTTCATCACACTGTTACTACAGAGAGAGGTATGCCTACGCAACGATACAGTAGAAGCATATGCACTTTTATTACCGCAAATGATTTTAAACCCATTAAGGGTTTCCAGAGACAGTGTGCACGCGGAGCTAAATTTACAGTATAGAATACAGGTAGCTTCTTTGGTTTCAAATTACATATTTCGCGGGGCAGCTGCGGAATTTCTGAAAGAATCTTAATCCAGAATAGGTGTAGGTGGAAGTCCGAGAGTGTTGTAACTATCAGCATACAAAATAAAGTTTCAAATGCACTTCATTCTAGGAAGTATAACGGCTCTAGAAACGAGGAAAATTGTAAGCAACATCGTCACTCTCTTTCAAGCAGCTGTGTTGTCTCTACATGGAGAGATGCGCTGTTAGTTGTACCTAAGTCCAAGAACACCGTGTAGTCTGTTAGCAGGTCGTTAAGTGCGATAAGACATGAGGAATGAGGAGATACGCCACGCCTCGCACCCGCAGCACAGACACATTAACCAGTACTTCATACTTTCGCATAAGTTGTATGTCACGCATGGAGGCACAAACCCCGTAAATGTTCGGAATGGAAACTGGAATCGTTTTATGTATTTGCACGTTTAAATAAAACAATAATTGCAACAATCACATACACTTAACGTAACAACAGGAAACAGTGAGGAACTGAGTGAATCCAACACAGGAGACAACAATGGCTACCTCTCTTAATACTATCACAGGTAACGTTGGCGGCAGCCAAAAATAAATTACTGTTGACCCAAGCATTCCGGCTTCTGCTATTTCAGAAGTAGGAAGCTGATTGGTCAACTTGCAGTTAACACTTTTTAATTTGGTACCAACAGATGTTAATAAAATTAACGTCGAATTCAGTGATCTTTCTGAAGTATGCAATAGTTTTACTTATACGATGTTTTTAAATAATGACAATCTGTTTCATTGAAATGGATGTGCCATAATTTCCAAAGTTGGTGGAGGTTTGGAAGGAGTCTTGTACCGATCCTTCATTTTTCCTAAAAGCTGCACTTGGCAGTTGTTAATTGGTAGAAGTGTGTGTGTAACAGGTGACAAGAATTCTTACATTTAAACAAACAACATATTTTAAAACTGTCAATACTGCGCTACATTCGTCTATCGTAATGCGTGCTACTCCGTCATAGTTCTAACAATACAGCATTCGAATAAAAATTATTTTCAGAGAAGTGTGAGAACTGTATTCCATTAACTGTGTGGAAGTAGTTCCTTTTACACAGCTAATTCCGATCCACATAGTAATAACCGTCATTTCCATGAAGATAAGTATACTGAATAATTTGGATGGCAGTTTAGCATCGCTGCCATGGGCTGTCTGGTGTTTGTGTAATTGCGCTTTTATTTTACTTTATGAATGTGTTTATTATTTGTTAACTTCGTTATTTTGTGCTATTCTGCTTTTTTGTAATTATCTTTCATTGGCACTTTACAACCATTGTTGGCTATATAGTGCTTGTAACCCAAAGCCAAAATAAAAATGTGACATCGTATGGGAACAGCCGAAAACCAAAGATTTTTTGTCTAAGTGCTTCCACCCGACATGAAAAAATTGACTAAAGCGTTACAGTCTTCGACAAAAGAGTTTGCGACACGTTATTTGAGTCGGAAAAGTTTTAGTTTCACTTTTTCGAATTTCACGTCTACAAGCTGCTTGCTATATAGAGATTTGTGTGCTGGAGAATGGAGCACTATTCAGAGACTCCGCTGGTGCTAGCTTGCATTGCCGTTCTGTGTTTACTTCTGTACGCTTATACATTAAAGAACACATGCACTGGACTGTAACAAGGCAAAGGCTTTCCGAAGCTTCTGTACGATGTCTGATAGGCAACTCTATAAAATAACTTCAGTAACAACTTCAGTAATTTTAATCTTTGTTGTCATAACATAAAAGTTTTACCTACATATGATTTGACAATCAGTAGCTGTATGAAATTATTATTATTATTATAATCGTTAATTCCCCATTGAGGAGAGCGTTAAAACACAATTAGTATTCACAATGACAATATGGTACATAAATTGGTACATTTCAAATTCATGGCACTTTTTTCTGTCTCTTTCTTTTCTCTTCCCAAAAACCTCTCATAAATTCATTGTGCTGCTTCTTCCTCTCTTCTGTCCACTTCTTTCCTGCTTTCTTATCTTTTGGTGTTTCATCGAATTTCTGTTTGTTGACTTTTTTCTCTGTATTTTCCTCTGTTTGATATTTCTTCTGTGGAGATGTTTAGATTTTTAAGGTCTTCCATGGTTTCCTTTACCCAGTTAGTTTAATATTATTCCATATTATTCGTTGAATGGAATTTCGTGACATCAGTTCCAAAGGGTACAGCAAACTGTGACATGTGAAAATTTGTGCTTGACCGAGACTCTCTAACCCGGATTTCCCGCTTATCGAAAGCGGTCGTCTTAATTATTTGGGCTATCCGTGCACGCTCCCCGGCCCGGTCCAAGCCGCCATATGCCACTTTCCGCTTCCTTATTCTTACATATATCTCCCTTTAAGCTCGCATCATTAGTTGACTCCTGCTCAAGGAATCGAGACCGTATTTATCGTCGTCTCGGCTTGTGATACTTACACATGATTTGACAATCTAAAAATTTTAGATCCATCAGAAGACAAGCCAGGATAACATGCGAAAGGTATTTTTTGTAAGGTACACACACATAAAATTCTTTTTCTTCGGTTCTTGTCCCGAATCGGCGCAGGGTCAGCATGGCTATCAACAGATTTGGCATGATTAGTTTAGGAGGTGGCCCGATGCCCTTTCTGTCGCCACCTTGCCCCCTCCCCCCATGCACACATTCAAAGCAGATCACCGTCTTCATCGGTTTTCTCGGCATTGTTTCCATCTTTTTCTTCAATGTCTTAGGAACTTACTGTTCCTAAACAAATGTTAATATTTTTTTCCCGTTTTTGATGGTTGCGGTGAGATTTCTCTGCCCGCTGATCTCTTTCAAAACATCTTCAGTGGATTTACTGTCTATATAGATTGTCCTCGTTAACTTTCTCCAAAACCACATAAAATTGTGTTTGGGAAAATTTACAGCTTGTGTACACCTCAATTCATCAGTTATATCCCCTGCGTTCTTCCAGAAACCGGGCCAAATATATTACGATATAAGCGTAAAACGAGAAAACTACTAAGAACGAAAATTGTCTAGCATGAAGGGGGAAACTAGATGGTGCTATGGTTGGCCCGCTAGATGTTGCTGCCATAGGTCAAACGGATATCAACTGCGCTTTTTGAAATAGGAACCCCAATTTTTTATTACATATTCGTGTAGTACGTAAAGAAATATGAAAGTTTTAGTTGGACCACTTTTTTCGCTTTGTGATAGATGGCGCTGTAATAGTCACAAACATATGGCTCACAATTTTAAACGAACGGTTGGTAACAGGTAGGTTTTTAAAATTAAAATACAGAACGTAGGTACGTTTGAACATTTTATTTCGGTTGTTCCAATGTGATACATGTACCTTTGTGAATTTATCGTTCCTGAGAAATCAGCGTACATTGCACCATTTAGATTCCCATAGATAAAATGGGGGCCAATTATCCTTCCTCTCATAATGCCGCACCATACATTAACCCGCCAAGGTCGCTGATGTTCCACTTACAGCCATCGTGGATCTTCCGTTGTCCAATAGTGCATATTATGCCGGTTTAGGTTACCGCTGTTGGTGAATGACGCTTCGTCGCTAAATAGAACGCGTGCAAAAAATATGTCATCGTCCCATAATCTCTCTTGTGCCCAGTGCTTGTTGCAGGTCGTGGTTGACGTGCCACATGTGGCTGAACACTTCCTGTTTCCTTAAATAACTATCCGGCGAACGGTCCAGGCACTTCGATGACGTCGTCCAGGATACCGAGGAGCATACATAGCACACGCCATACATCAACACGATATCGACCTTTCCCGCAATTGGTAAACGGTCCATTTGAACACGGGTAATATATCACGAAGCAAATACCGTCCGCACTGGCGGAATGTTACGTGATACCACGTACTTATACGTTTGTGACTATTACAGCGCCATCTATCACAAAGCGAAAAAAGTGGTTCAACTAAAACATTCATATTTCTTTACGTACTACGTGAATATGTAATAAAAATGGAATTCCTTTTAAGAAAAAACGCAGGTGATATCCGTTTGACCTATGGCAGGGCCATCTAGCGGGCCAACCATAGCGCCGTCTGGTTTCCCCCTTCAAGCTAGACGAGTTTCGTTCTTTGTAGTTTTTTCGTTTGATGCTTATGTCGTGAGGTATTTGGCCCGGTCAGTATCAATGGACCACCCTGTACACTCTGCAAACCACTGATGTATGTACATGGCAGTTAGTAAGTCCCACTTTACCAATTATTAGGGTTTATTCCCGTTACATTCACCTATGAATCGTGAAGAATGATTGTTTAAACGCCTCTGTGCGTGCTTGTCTTCGCGATCCGCATGGGAGCGATACATAGGAAGATTGTAGTATACTGCTATGTTCATCACTCATTGGTTCTAAAAGCTTTAAGTAGGTTTTCACGGAATAGTCTGCGTTCATCTTCAAGTGTCTGCCAGCTCAGTTCTCTCACAATATTCGTGACCCTCTCCCAAGTGTCGAACAGACCTGCGACCATTCGTGCTGCCCTTCTCTGCATACGTTTAATACCCCCGTTAGTATTATTTAGTGTAAGTTCCACACACTTGAGCAACATTCTAGGATGGATAGCACGAGTGTTTAGTATGCATTATTCTTTGTCGACTGATTTCATTTCCCTAGTTTCCCCACCATGAATCGCTGTGCGCGACCCGCGTTACTGTTTGCTCAAGTCATTGTTTTGAAACAATTTACAAACAAGCAACATTACGTTATCACCATAAGAACTATTTTGGCTTAACCACAAAGAGTGAAGAAACTACAGATGTTGAATAGTAGAAAATTTTATTAATAATTGTGTTATTATTAGAGAATAACGAAATGAAAGCTACTGATACGAAAAAACGAAGAAGGTAATGGTAACTATCAGCCAAACTTGTTAAAAACTGACGGAAATTATGTACAGAATAATGAGAATAACTGGTCGAAGCCATCCTCAAGGAAATTCAGCTAGAATTCCGGAGGAATTTAAGAGCACGCAAGACCATACTGAACCTGTAATTTATCGTAGAAGATCGGTCCATGACAGGCAAAACTACGCCTATAGCACGTGTAGTTTTAGAGAAAAATTTTGACAGTGTTACTGAACTACATTCTCGGAAACTACGAAGGTAGCAAGGCTGCAAAACAGGGCGCGAAAGGTTATTTGAAACTTGTACAGAAATCAGATATTGTAGATATAAGAATACAAGAACAGTAAAAGGAATTAGTATTTGAAAAGGGTGTGAGCAAAGGTTGTAGCTTATCTCCAATGTTATTCACTATACACATTGAGCAAGCAGTGAAGATAACTCCAACATAAGCGCTTCAGTCCGGAACCACGAGGCTGCTGCCGTCGCAGGTTCGAATCCTGCCTCGGGCATGGATGTGTGTGACGTCCTTAGGTTAGTTGGGTTTAAGTAGTTCTAAGTCTAGGGGACTGATAACCTTAGATGTGAAGTCCCATAGTGCTTAGAGCCATTTGAACCATTTGATGCGGAAATGGAAGGGGATGTTGTCAGCACACCGTTCTACCGGCTGTTGTCAGCTTTCGTGACCAGAGCCACTACCTCAATTGGCCTCACAAGGGCTGAATACACCATGCTTGCCAACAACACTCGGCAGCCTCGGCGGTCACTTATCCCAAGTCCGACAGCGCTTAACTTCGGTGATCTGACGGGAACCACTGTTACCACAGAAAGGCCATGGAAAGCAAGAGAATTAAAGTTCAGTGAGCATAAATAAAAACGTTGGAGTTTGCTGATGGTTCAAATGGCTCTAAGCACTATGGGACTTGACATCTGAGGTCATCAGTCCCCTAGACTTAGAACTACTTAAACCTAACTAATCTAAGGACATCACACACATCCATACCAGAGGCAGGATTCGAAACTGCGCCCGCAGCAGCAGCGGGTTTCCGCACTGAAGCGCCTAGAACCGCTCGGCCACAGCGGCCGGCGCAATGCCGAGTAAGCTGCATAGGATCGATGATTGGTACAGAGAATGGAAGTTTACCTTGAATGCATTAGGTTGGAGCATAAGTTCGTAGCGTTTTTGTTTTACATGTTGCTATGGGCCACAGCAACATGCCCACGCCACAGTGGAAGGCGGTTTGCTGATTATATTGTAATTGTTTCAGAGACGATAAAGATCGTAGAAGATCAATTCAGTGGAATGGACAACGTTCTGAAAATAAATTAGAAAAGGGACAACTACACCAGTAGAACAAAAGTAATGGAACGTAGTCAAACCAAATCAGGCGACACTGAAGGAAATAGACTACGAATGGGGCTTTAAAATATTAGATTTTTGTAGCATATTAAATGACGGTGGCGGAAATAGATAGGAATTAAATTACAGCCTGGAAATAACAAGAAAACCATCTCTGTAAAAAGAGAGATTTGTTAACACCTAGTTGTGCATGACTTCGTACACAACGGTAAGGAGAGATGGGCTACAGAATGGTGCAACAACTGTCTTCATAAGGAAATCTAGGCAGGAAGGGAAATGATTAGCGATCAAGCAAATACAGTAAACAAGAGCCTTACTAACTTTGAGAAATGCAAGTTTATGAAAACTCAATACAAATAATGGGGGGGAGGGAGGGGAGAGAGAGAGAGAGAGAGAGAGAGAGAGAGAGAGAGAGAGAGAGAGAGAGTCTAGCTAATACAATAGCAACAAGGATGACCATTAACGATGGTGTCGCCATTAGGTGGCGCCTGCGTAGCGAAACGGCTCCAAGCGCGAATGGGTGTGTGTGGCTGCCGTTGACCGTCCTATGGGCGGCGGCAGAGGTCGCTTGTAGTCCAGAGCCACTGAAGGGGTGGCTGGGCTCGCCAGATCTCACACGACCGATATCGGCGTCTGACAGAAACTTGCAATTCCATTGCCAAATTGATGACGCCAGTGGGGTTTTATCGGTTTGTGGTATCACACATTTAATATCTATTTAAGTGCGAGGAAGTTTTTCTGAAGGGAGCTGCCTTTGGTGTAGGAGTAACCTGCATGGAAGTGAAACGTGGACCGATAAGTATTTCAGACAAGAAGAGAACAGAAGCTTTTGAAATGCTGAAGATTAGATGGATATGTCAAACTAATGAGGAGGCACTGAACTGAATTGGGTAAGAAAGAAATTTATGGAACAACTTGACTGAAAAGAAGGATCACGTTTTGATGCATAAAAGAATCATCGATTTGGTAATGGAGTCAAGTATGGAGGAGAGGAACTGTAGGGAGATACCTAGGGTCAAGAACAGGAGGCAGTTTGAAATGAATGTAGATTGTTGTAGTTATTCACCCTTCAGGGTAGCCGAGGGCGCTAAAGCGCTGCTTCCTGGACTCGGGTAGGCGCGCAGGCCCCAGATCGAATCCGCCCGGCGGATTAACGACGAGGGCCGGTGTGCCTGCCAATCTGGATGTGTTTTTTAGGCGGTTTTCCATATCCCGCTTGGTGAATACCGGTCTGGTCCCCACGTTCCGCCTCAGTTACCCGCGTCGCAGACGTTTGAAACACCTCGGCACTATTTCACGTTTTACACTAGATGCAGACAGTTCACACTGATTCCGTCCTGGGGGGTTCGGGGTGGCGGCAGGAAGGGCATCCGGCCATCCCTAACACTAACATTGCCAAATCCGTTGTAACCACGCCTACTCTGCAATCGCTGCGGGACTATGGCGTAAGCGAAAGAAAGAAAGAAAATAGATTGTTGTAGTTATTCAAAGGTTTGCGTGCAGAGCTGCATCAGAGCAGTGTTGGGACTGCGAGAATGAGCGCACCTGTTGGCCTCCTCCAGTTTGGCGAGGAGCGCCAGGTCGCCGGGTGAAGGGTCCGCGGTGTCGAGTTGAAAGCCGGGCTCGCCGCCGTTGTTGTTGCCGCCGCTGCCGCAGAGGCTGCTACTGTTGTTATTGCTGGTGTCGACGAGGTGCGCCACCATGGCGCTCATGGCAGCGGCAGCGTCCGCGGCTGCGGAGCTGCCAGCACTGGGCTGCGCGGCCGCCGGCACCGCCTCGGAACGGCCATCAGGGCGCGAATCTAACCTGCGCACACAGCCAAACACCACTTCTGTCACTCGCCGTTTCTATTTTATTTCACTGCCCTCGCGCATTTGAGAAGCAGTTCATTTGTCGGACTTCACTATAAAACACTGTATTACAAATTAAGAAATTCTTTAACGATAAGGGAACAGAAATGTGAGATGAGTCTACAAAGGACATTATTCTGGCTGAACCATTACAATAAATGGCAAAATTTGAAGTGACCAGGAGGAAAGGGGGAACTTATATTCACCGGTTTGAGAGGGTTTGTGATATCAGGGATTAGGAAACCTAGTCAAATTTACAAAGAACTTGGCAGTATGAGCCTAATTATCAATATGGCGTCGCACCCCTCTGGCCTGTATGCATGTACGGATTCGACTGAGAACGGTGACATAGAACCGTAGTATCCTCTCCTGAGGCAAGTTAGTTCACAACTGTCGTGTAACTGTCCGCCTCCGTAGCGTAGCGGTAGCGTTACCTACCACGGAACGCGGGTTCGATTCCCGGAAGGGGACTGGGTGTTGTGTGTCCATCATCATCATCATCATCATCATCATCATCATCATCATCGACTCGAAAGTCGCCGAAGTGGCGTCAACTAAAAAGTACTTGCAATACGACGGCCGAACATTTTATCATTTCATTTTTCGTGTAACTGGTTCCAGATATCCTGGATACAGGCGCAAGGATGGAGTTGATGAGGCTGTCCCCGGCGTGCAAATGAATGCAATGACCTATACATTCGGCAACGGACCGCCTCATGAAGCTAAGAATTACTCCAAGATAAAAACAATCCATGATTTTTTTTTAACGCTGAGAAGCGCAGATTAGAACATTTTGCATCAGGCTTAAATGGTCGCCGAAACATTAGTCTAACTTCACTATAATGCTCCTCAAATCACTGTACCACGTTCTGGCTCCAAAACACGGACAATTATACTGCTAAAGGATAACATCGCTGTCGGCGAAGACATCAAGCATGAATGGGTGCAGGTGGTTCGCGGCTGTTAGCATGTCTTCGATTACTGCCACAGGATCCGTGCAAACGCAGGTAATATGCTCTTTGTCAAATTGCTTATCTCAATGGATTTCCCCCAAAAAATGGTTCAAATGGCTCTGAGCACTATGGGACTCAACTGCTGTGGTCATCAGTCCCCTAGAACTTAGAACTACTTAAACCTAACTAACCTAAGGACATCACACACATCCATGCCCGAGGCAGGATTCAAACCTGCGGCCGTATCAGTCGCACGGTTCCGGACTGCGCGCCTAGAACCGCGAGACCACCGCGGCCGGCTGGATTTCCCCATTCCTAGGATGATCCCCCGTCCGTGTCTGCACAGTCATGTGTCCGCAACGCCACCGGACAGCATCTGAACGATGCGGAGGCAGTGGTCATCATAGTTTGGGTCATCAGTAATACTTCATAATCAGAGGTATAGAGGTAGTTTTATCTGAACCTCCAGCCACAGAATGTGCTTAATGGAAATGCCGATAACGAGGACCATGAAGTGTTGGTGTGGGTCATGAGAGAGAGAGAGAGAGAGAGAGAGAGAGAGAGAGAGAGAGAGAGAGAGAGAGAGAGAGAGAGAGAGAGAATTTAGTATCTGTTCTTAAAGTTGTGATTCCAGTTTCTCGCTAACTGCGAACTTTACAACACTCAGAAGATAGTAGTGTCACTAGCCTATATACAGATATTTTTGAATTAACATTAAGAATAAATAAAATGTTAAAATTTAATATTCTATAACAAATTGGGTAGATTATTTTTTTCATAGGAATTAGAGGATGTTGACACTTGGCTAACAAACAATTCAGACCAATTACACTGGTGGTTCGACTATAATTTTCATTTCCCGAAACATTCGTTTCTCTCAAAACTTTTTTTTCTGTTCTCTGGGCGCTTGTGGTTCTCAGCACCTCTTATTGTTTGTAGATAGTGGTATTTATCGCTTGCTATGAACATATGTAGAATGTCCGCAAGCAGCTGGTGCTTCCCTTCGCTAAGCAACAGTGAAGACAACTTGGACGGAAATGTACATCCTGCTGATACTATCCTTCTGCTGTGATCACATGGCACCATCAAAATAGCGGACAAAACCCCTCATCGATTCCAGCACGCGTAAAAAAAGTGCTATAACAAGAACTACAGTTAATCTCGTGATATGTGTTGGCTTTGCCAACTCGCATCCATGCTGTAAACTTTTAATCTTACGTAGACGTCGGGACACACTACAAATTAGTTTGTTACCGTGAGCTGCATCCCAAAACACAATATAGAATCGAAATAAATAGTGTCACTGTTCTGTTCGATCTGTTGCGCACGTGTGATGTCATCCGCAACGACGACGACAGCAAGAACAACAACAACAACAACTACGACGACGACGACGATGACGACAGCAACATTACATCACATATCAAAGTCCATGTCCGGAATCGGTAGGCTCATCCATGTCCGGAATCGGTAGGCTCACCTCACCCCATGAAATTAGACAAGTATTCACCATTCTGTTTATCTCTGGTACCCCACATTATGGATGCCTGCTCTTCGAGTCTTTTCACGCGGCTTCTAGGCCACCTGAAGACTTGCAAACCTGAAGCTATGACTGTCAAATGATTAACTCCATGACAGACTATTACGAAACTGTAACTTCTGATCTTCAGCGACTTGTCACCAACAGGTAAAACAAGGGTATCTTCCAAGTTACACCTGATATTATTTAGCTTCAGTAGAGCGTGTAAGATTGGAGTAACGCACAGCTACTTCACACAGCAAGCCCGCTACTGAAACTGTAACACAAACGCGAACTGTTACAACAACCCAGGTGATTTTACTGCGCTGAGCGTTCAAGTTTTTGTGACTATCTTTTAAAAAAGAAGAGAAGCTCATGTAGCGGGAAACGCTGGGGTGTGTGTGCACGTTTCAAGACACTGGCGAAGTAACAGTATTTCAATAGTCGGCAATGATAGGTAGGAAGTGAATGAAAATTTTTCGTCGAGTTGGGTTTCCAGCGAAAGCACCGCTCCAGTGCTGCAATGGAACAAGACAGAAGGTCCCTTTATTGTATTTGTAAGCTACTGCGCGGAAAAAGTTCCTTCAAGGTGGATACTGTTTCCATACCTTCAGATGGACCTTCAGGCAATAAATGTTTCGAAACTATCTGGCAGATTAAAACTGTGTGCGCGACCGAGACTCGAACTCGGGACCTTTGCCATCGCGGGCAAGTGCTCTATCATCTGAGCTACCGAAGCACGACTCACGCCCGGTACTCACAGCTTTACTTTCGCCTGTACCTCGTCTCCTACCTTCCAAACTTTACAGAAGCTCTCCTGCGAACCTTGCAGAACTAGCACTCCTGAAAGAAAGGATTGGAAGGTAGGAGACGAGATACTGGCAGAAGTAAAGCTGTGAGTACCGGGCGTGAGTCGTGCTTCGGTAGCTCAGATGGTAGAGCACTTGCCCGCGAAAGGCAAAGGTCCCGATTTCGAGTCTCGGTCGGGCACATAGTTTTAATCTGCCAGACAGTTTCATATCAGCGCACACTCCGCTGCAGAGTGAAAATTTCATTCTGGAATGAATTTTTCATTTACCAAGAAGACAGCTCAACCACAGTGGCGTTTTCAGCGAGGGAATATTTCGAACGGCAACAATTGTCCACGCTGGGTTGGGCGAAATGCATCTCAGTATGCACCACTTCACCAAAGGATATTTGGTCTTTTCTATATGGGTCCACAAAAGATTTTGTATAAGCGTCGATGCTCTTACATCCCACTGAAAGTAATGCGTTACTTCAGGGTGGAGTCCAGTCTCTCTCAGCTGGGCTTTAGAGTCTTAATACATTCGCTGTCTTTCGGAGCCTCTTTTCGTTTCTTTTATGTCAAGAATGTAATATGCTTAGATTCACCGCGCATTACATGCGCCTACCAGCGTAGGCGATTGTCTTGGATGCTTTCCGCCACGTTTCCTGCTTTAAATGAGCCTCAGATGTGGTTGTTTCTACTCTGTCTTTTAGGATCAGTCTGGCAGAACAGCGTAGCATCCTTGTCTCTGTAATTTGAAGCTTCTGTTCATCTGATATACACATGGCTCAACATTTAGAAGCAGACATTAGAGCTGGGCTTCTCGCCCGTTTACATTTATTTTCTTTGACTTTAACTGGCATTTTCGCATAGCCTATAGACTTAGATGAAACGCCGCCCCCCCCCCCCCCCCCCCCGACGTTCAACTCTTAATCCTTCGCTGATGGCTGTACGGGCATACAACTTGTGTCTTTACGTTTCCATACGTGACGTGGACAACGTACGTGTAGTACTCTGGGAGACACTCATTTGCGATCTTGCCACTTAAGCTTTCTTGACATTGTCTTGTCTTTTTGAGATCATCAAACACAAGGCGGAAGTGTTTCTTGAGATCTTTATATTTTTCCATTTGGATTTTAATACGACGCATGGTGCCTATCCTGCTGATATCATTAACCACAGTAATAGTAATTTCTGTGAATCAGTTCCACAACCTGCTTGATCTGCGTAGGTACCTTTTAGTTCGTCTTACAGGAAGATTTTTGGGATGAATAAAGTTTGGAAGACGATTTTTCCAAGCAGTGCCTAAATACAGGAATATTTAATATGCTTCTTTCCTCACCAATAGGGTTCTTTGTGTATAAACCGATGAAGACATGTTGAAGAATGTTCAGCAAAATGCATAAATGGCTTGTGAGATGTTGCGGGCATTTTTCAATGCACTCAAATTCGTCAAATAATGTGGACCAGATCCTTTGTATCCATGTTTGACACGTTCAGTTTCTTTTTATCTAAGAACGTGGTATAGATTTCTGAACGAAAGGGCGAAACACGCAAAGCATTATAAAATTAATAAATACAGTGCTCGCGACTAACATTAGTTTTTGAGTGCATTCAAGAATGTTGTTTAAAAAGCATAGAGGACGCTTAGAGAAAATTTGTTTCACTACTGCAAATATTCGTTGCTTAGAAATTTTCATATGAGTGTCTAAGGAGTGAGCATAACGTACCACGTATGTTTTCTTCAGTCTAAAATGACTTGCGTAGCGCGTTTTCACTATCACGCTTGTTTGTCTTGCTATTAAAATGCATTTATTAGTAATAGCAATGTGTAATAACTGCCATTATGTTTGCGAATCGAAGTATGAAGGAGGAACAGTTGCTTTTTCACAGCTAAGTATTCACGTGACCTGGAAGGCATGTATGTCGACAGCAAAATCCTGTTTGCGCATCTCAGTGGTAGCTCCTAGACATTCCTACTGAGTGAGAGTTGTGTAAGGTACTCGCCAAAAAGCACCTGGTTGTTCCCTCATATTACAGAGCTCTAAGCGCCGGCGATGTCGTCGTTTTCATCCGACGCGCTTCCCGAGCCTTGAGAGGGCTGCCAGGCTGAGCTTGAGGAGTGGCGGCTGCTAGTTGGCGAGGGTTCAGCAATTGAGTTAACGGCGAGGCTGCGTAGGCGCACCTTCTGCGCTGCTGCCGCGCCGTTTGATGCCGTGTAACCCGCAGCCACTGCTCACTATCAGGGAATCTAAGTTACCAACTTACGTACTCCCTACCTCTCTCCCAGTTAATACTGGTAGCAGTCAAATACATGTATTAGCCATACTGTGACCTATGGATGCCCCTCCCATTTACTTTCGCGTGTAGTCAAAATGTTTTTGTGTGACCACACGAACGGAAAATGTTTGACTACTATGATTAACAGAGATTCCAGTAACTAAAAGCGCTACGATCCAGACGCGTACCACAACTTAGCTACCTGAAATCATCTTACAGGTCGATTGCAGTCTACTGTGGAGTTAGTCCATACCAAAAACTTTAGAAATTTAGTTTGTCCGCAGGTGGACATACGAAACGAATGTGGCAGAGCGTATATTGTTAGGAGAAACCACATTATGACTTTTCATGAAATCGAAGAGAGAAGCTTCGTTAAAAGTAGTTTGAGCTTGTGCGGAATATGTACGTTCTCTACCTATACATTATCATATTCACGAAAGAGAGCGCAGAGACGCTTCATTGCTTACGTGGACGAGTTTTACATTATAAATTCAGTAACGATAGCTCAATATAATACCTGAATGTCCAGGTCATCAAGAGTGTCTAGTATTCAGGTATCGGTAGAAGAAAAGGAGATCGTCAATTCTCAAATGTGCTTATCATAATGAAAGTCCTTTCAGTTTAATACAATTCGGTTCTTAGCAGACTACAAGATGTAGGAAACTTAAGACTAATTTTCCAAATTGAGTTTTTTTCTTTTCTGACGATTTAACGTCCATTTCTTATACAATGCTCGAAGTTTTCCATTCGTGTTCGAAACAACATAGGATATGGTTTTATACGTGTTGCTTAAAAAAAAAAAGTTCTTTCGTAACAACAGTAATGTAGCAAATGCTTCAACACGTATGTATGAGTGAACACTGGACCGAATTTGATAAAGACATGATAAAAGTGACCACAATGTTATGTCTGAGTTTATTCAAGAAGTATGCTGTCTATTAGATTGTCGCGATGCGGTCAAAACTGGAAAAATGTAAGAAATCTGGAATTTTTACGTATCACCTGTTTATAGACTGCAGATCATCCAACGACAGTATTGACAGAAAAGAAAGGTACACTGCAATAGAAGAGCTAGTGATTACTAATAAATTCCTTCTCCCTTCCTCCTCATCCCCGTCTTGAAAGAAGTCTTTACAGGTCTTGGAAGGGCTGTTAGGAAAATGAACCTACAGCTAAATAATCGAAAAACTAAGTGTACCACTGTAGCTTGGAAACATTATCCTAACAAATCCCCAGTCAACGAATATTGTCCGCCAAGTGCTACTATGGCCTCAGAACACATCTCGAAAATATTTTTTTTAGCGAGGCCAGTACTAAAATACAATAGTGAAACCACGGCACTAACTACATTCGATTAACACCAACTTCCCATATTTTAAAGAACCATGTCGAGTAAAATTCTTCAACCAGCGGAAAAAATGGTGTCTGGAGGAGAAGACTGAACTATGAATTGCCTAATTTATACTACCGAACTCAGCAATGTTTCGCAGTTGCTAAATATGTGGAGTGACTGGACATAGTCCTAAAAGCTCCACCTCCCCCCCTCCCTCCCCGTCCACCTCCTCTCTCCCTCCCTATCCCCTTCCACCTCCTCCTCCCACCTCCCTCTCCCCGTTCACCTTCTATTCCGCGTCTTCCTCCCCTCTTCTCCCTTAGATCTCCATTCCCCCTAAGTCTTCTATTCTCCCCTTTCTCTCTGACATTGAGTCTTGTTATTGTAAACGAAACCTTCACTAGGAATTGAAGCAGTTTAGAATCAATGGGTAAATCGGTTGGAATCGTTGGTATCCGTGGTGTGAGAGATTTGTGAGAATAAGGGCATTCAGGTAGGACCATGAAGTTGCTCACAAATACAGCTTTTCTATTCGCATAGTTTTAATCCACGTACGGGTAGGATTATGAAGTTGACCATAAATACAACTTTTCTGTTACAACTGACTGCGAGAAAGATAACAAAACATTTTACTATTGAGTATACACTATTATGCAAGATCATATACGAAGAGAAATAATGCAACGGGATAAGCGAATAATTAAATGGTCTAAATGTTCTGCTATCTTAGTTAAAGTGACTGCGAGAAAGGAAACGAAACCGCACATTTTCGCAGAACAGCATATCATTTTCGTTTTCGCTACTGTTTTTAACAGAAATCCTCTACACTGTTTACATTGTCGCTTAAATAAATAACCGATGTCCATCTGAATTTTTATTACAGTAGCGCGTAAAAAATTTAAGTAAATCGGTCAAGTACTTTCCGAGATTTTTGGTACTAAAATTTGCCCTTATACGTTACACCTTCAACAGAAAGCCAAGACTCACGGAGAATTTCCGTGCTGATGACGACGACGAAGATTGACAATATGCTTGCAAAAGAAACGAGAAGCGCGAGCGACAAATCTAAAAAGGTTTCCACTGTATACGTAGGCCCTGACAGTTATTAACGGGTGCATGGTGCAGATTCGGACAACGAACACCACGAACTAAGTGGTTCCATAATATTTTTACTGGTTTCAAATTTGGGGAATCTGGGGTACAAGAAAGTACAAGTACTTTCGCTCCTTGATTGTAGAAACATTACATTCCTGAAAAATCACATCCTCTCCATGTGCGCATTTAAGAATTTCCCACGATTTGTTCATTATCAGAACTCTGAAATTCGCCTTCACGTGGAGCAATGGTCGTAGACAATATTACAAAAAAATTTATTCCTCTTCACCGTCTTCCAGCAATGATAACAGAGTGTTTGCCGGCCACAGTGGCCGAGCGGTTCTAGGCGCTTCAGTCTGGAACCGCGCGGCCGCTACGGTCGCAGGTTCGAATCCTGCCTCGGGCATGGATGTGTGTGATGTCCTTAGGTTAGTTACGCTTAAGTAGTTCTAAGTTCTAGGGGACTGGTGACCTCAGATGTTAGGTCCCACAGTTCTTAGAGCCATTTGAACCATAACAGTGTGTTTGTTGTCATATTTTTCGACGACGGCACTGACATCCCTCAGTGACTTGGAAAACATATCAGCAGTCCAGTTTCGATTGAGTGGGGCGGATCCACGCCGTTATTGTCGTTTGCACGGATTCATCACAACGGATCTGGCTGCTGAATGCGTGTCCACGGCGTTACGTAGACCGCGAATGGTTGCACTATGTCCACCGGTCTCGACACAGCTATAATTGTCCATCACATATGATTCCATTGTCTGGAAGAGCCAAAAGCAGTTATGCACTATGTTGCTGTTATCATGCTTATGACACCAGAGAGATTCGTCAGCCGTATTGGAAGCACAGCTTCTCTAGGTGTAGGAAACCCCTGAATAAAGTCCTCGGCCAACGGGCTGCGTGTTTGGCGGAGACTTGGTATGCCCCCTTCACTCAAGTAAAATATCTCATACTCTAAATTTAAGTATGGACAGAAGTACTATTTTATCTGTTCGGATAGTCAAACAGTGTGCAGACCCCACGAATGAATGGACCCAAGGCACTGTGAAAGCTAGTGATAGCTCCATAGCGGTATGGGCGGTGTTTACATGAAATGGACTGGGTCCTATGGTCCAACTGAACTGATCATTGACTGGGAATGGTAATGTTCGGCTACTTGGAGACCATCTGCAGCCATTTATATATTTCAAGTACGCGAAATATTTCATCGGGCCACAACTGTTCGAGATTGGTTTGAAGAACGTTCTGGACAATTTGAGCGAATGGTTTGGCCACCCACACTGCCAGACATAAATGCCATCGAATATCAACCCAATCGAGAGGTCAGTTCGCGCAGAAAATCCTGCACCGACAACACTTTCGGAATTAGGGACGGCCACTGAGGAAGGATTTCTCAGCATATCGGCAGAGGACTACCAGCAACTTGTTCAGTCCATAGCATGTAGAGTTGTTGCACCAAGCCGGAGAAAAAGAGGTTCGACACGATTTTACGAGGTATCCCACGACTTTTGTCTCTTCAGTGTATCTGTGGATAACTGCGAGTTGTAAGGAAAGTGGGGATCTCGCCGATCGAGGCCCGGCTTATCACACTGGGGGTGTTGAGGAAAATTTAAAATCATTCATGTGTCAGTTTTCATCATTTGCACGGATTTTTGATCAGAACACAGGTTACCTCTCGTTGGGTTCAATGACTGCTCACACCAATTCAAAAAGCCAGCCGAACAGAAAGCCAGCCGAACAGACGCAGCAGGGGAATGTTGGAGCCTATCAAGAGAATCTAGGTGATGTCTTTAGCCGTCTAATCACTTCGGGCGAGCGGTTGGTATACCATTATGATCGCGAGATAATGTAGCAAATCAAGCGGCAGAAACACGTGGATTCACGAACGCCGGATAACGCGAAGACAAACCATGACGCTGAGAGTTTTTTGGGAACTGCCAGTGCAGTGGTAACACATACTCTTACGTGGCAAATTGTCACGGAAGCATAAAGCCAAAATACCCTGAAAAGTATACGGGATGGAATCAATAAGTGTTGCGGAGGGGGTGTTTTGCCCCATGACAACGTCCCAGATCATTCTGCACAGCACATCATGACAAGTACTGCTTCTCTGGTCTATCAAATTGTCTTCAAATGGTTCAAATGGCTCTGACCACTATGGGACTCAACTGCTGTGGTCATCAGTCCCCTAGAACTTAGAACTACTTAAACCTAACTAACCTAAGGACATCACACACATCCATGCCCGAGGCAGGATTCGAACCTGCGACCGTAGCGGTCGCGCGGTTCCAGACTGAAGCATCTAGAATCGCTCGCCCACCCCGGCCGGCCAAATTGTCTTATCCCTCCGTATTCCCCTGACAAGGCACCTAGTCATTTCTCCCTTTTTCCTCGGATTAAGAAACCATTGCGTGGCATGCATTCCAAAATGACGACGAAATTATTGTTAAGGTGATACGTTTCTTCACCAGACAAATTGGATAGCCGACTTCTGTAACCAATTGAACCATCGTTGGTGGCGATCTTTTCCTCTACACGTACACCACTCATGCGACCCATTTTTCCCATGCTCGCAGCTTTATAATGATCATTACCGCCGCGGGGGATTGGCCGAGCACATTAACAGGCAAGGGATTAAAAGAAAACAGCATAA
This sequence comes from Schistocerca gregaria, assembly GCF_023897955.1. NCBI lineage: Eukaryota > Metazoa > Arthropoda > Insecta > Orthoptera > Acrididae > Schistocerca > Schistocerca gregaria. The sequence continues at coordinate 773,371,336 of NC_064920.1, forward strand.
TCAAATGTCCTTAGACAGGTCTGTGAAGTGGATAAAACAAAGAACGCGAGCAGCTACTCTTTGGTCATCCGCTAAAATTTCATCCAGAGTACATGGCAGGCCAAGATCAATGCGCAGTGTATTAAAATTCGGACAGGACGTTAAAATGTGGCGTACCGTCAGCAATTGGCCACAAGGGCAAAACGGCGCCGGCGCAGCCGTCAGCACATGGCGGTGTCCAATCCGTGATCCGAGCCAAAACGACCTCCTTCCGCCGAGAAGGGCGTGAAGAGGTTGTCCAAGCCGTGGGGAGAGGTTCCAAGGCCCGAAGCTTGTTTTCAGTAAGTGTAGACCAATCGGCATGCCACAGCGATACAATGCGCTGACAGATGACCCTGCTAAAATCTAGTTTAATGAGAGGTTCCCATGAATCATGGGGCCCTATGGAACCCAATAAGAGAAACTAAGTTAGTACCACTTGTTTGCGCCCAGACGTTCCATCTGAGCCTGTTGTCGGGGTTAGACAATGACCGCGAGCTGGGACAGTTCGATGAGCGGCCTGGTCATAAATCTGAGCGCAGAGGGAGGGAGGGACAAGTGCAGGGGCGTCTGCTGGCGGCGCGGCCGCGTGACCCCGCGCGGGGTCAGCACGCAATCAATAGCCGCGGTCGCCGCTGCCTCTGCCTCTGCCGCCACCCAGCGCTCCGACAACGCCACGGGGCTTCGCGCTCTCCGGGCTTCGTGCCCCACGTCACGCGGAACATTGTGCTTCCTGCACTCCACTCATCGCCGTCCTGGTTGGAAGCTACTCTGCAGTTCCATATCACAACCTTAAGCTACGTTTTCCGAGGTGCGGAAATTTATCGCAGCGCGCTGTGGAACACACTCAGGTTGTATACGACCCGGGACAACCGGGAAAAACCCGGGAATTTTTTCATACGGGAGAATTCCGGGAAATTTTCATTGTTTTAGTTTTCAATTAAATTTTTGTTATTGACTGGTGAGAACCAATACTGGAACAACACACGAGAGAGAGAGAGAGAGAAACTAAGTTGCAAAGCAAAATGCGCCGTATACAACAACAAAACAGTGCTCATACAAGCGACTGCCAACAGCAAAGTGTGTCAAAGGCTTTAGGAAGACTATGCAGTGCTTTGTAACAACAAATTGCCTCCGAAGAGCGTGACTCGACAACTGTTTAAATTAGTTTCGTTTGAGCAGTTGCGGGCGGGCTCTTGGGCATGCGCAGTTGAGTCGCGTATGAGTAGTACCATCTCCCGCCTCTGGTTACAGTGGTGTCGTTGGGCGCCAATTCTTAATATTGCCCCGGTTCGGAAACTAGTAAATCTGGGGCTGATGCACAGAGCAGTCTGAGTTGTGGTGGGGAGGTGGGTCGTCTCCACGTGACCTGTGTTTACGTTCAGTGATTTTGTTGTTTCCTCTTCGTTTATTGCTCTCATGTTAAATAATACCAAACAGATTTTTGTGACCGGGAGCTATAAAATGAATTAAAATACGGAAGCCTAAAATATGTTATTAGTTTTATACTTTGTTTCCATCTGTCTGACAGTCACAAAATTAATCGCCTTACAGAACGATGAAGCTATTTTTGCCGGTTTGCTAAAGAGAATTATTAATCTTTTCTGTTGAGAAAGTCAATTTATTTGAAACGAAGTGTTTAATTTCACACTATTGGCTAGTTTCAACTGTTCGCTACATTTCAAGTGCACGAATGGCATTATGCCATAATAAAGAACCACACATGAGAATACAGTACTCGTACTGCAAGAAAATTGACATACGAATGTGCATTTTTAGCCGAATTATGCGTTTTAGTATGGTTCACGAAATTCCGACGCTCTTGAAGTATCCTCTGATGTTTTGTTTCTTTTATGACATAATGTAAGATCTTTTATTGTTTTACACGTACGAAGATATGGGCTTACTGCGTCATCGTAGCTGCGCAAGCGCGGTGACGCTTGTTATGTGGCGCTCTCTTGCAACTGTTGAAACGAACCTATCTCTAACAGGCCGCGGGAAAACATTACGAATGGTGGTTTGAAAAGCAGATTCAAAGCAGATTTCCTTTTACATAAGATGAGCTATGCGCGAGAATGTACGATGAATTTCTTAAATCATTCTCATTTAAAAATTGACTCTTTGAGGACGACCATTTACAAGAATTTCGAGCCCAGAGGATCAGACATTTATGTCGTTATTAAAAATTTTACTGGCACATTTGTGTGATGTATCTTGACGTGTAACAAGCGTAAAAAGATCGACATTATACGTAGAAGCTTAGCTTCTCTTCCAACTTATTAATCCTCGAGACCAATATTATATGTGGATGCTATGTATATTAATTTAAACCATTAACCTTTCTTATGTGTTTGTGTTCGCGCTACTTAAGAGTAATCTTGCTATTGGCTGACTACATCACATGTCCTACGGTGTCATCAGCTGGCGAGATCACGTGACTTCAGATATGACTTGCATACAAAAGAGCATCGCAGGCTCGATTTCAATGCTTCGGAAAGTGACGTGCAGTGTTTGGTGGAATTCGAATTTATTCCTTCGTAATACGAAAATATGCAGCGTGCATGTTGCTGCACTTCGAAGGTCTTTCAAAACGTGTTTTCCCCCCCTTGAGTTTCGTTTTCTAAAGTTCCGGGAAATTCTACACCAGTATATAAACTATAAACATTTAAAGGATTGATGAGTTTTACAGTGTCGAATAAGAGTGTACTGTCACTTAACACGGAAAAAGTGTATTTCACCTGGGAGAAAGTGTATTTTTAACCGGGAAATCCGTGAAAAATCCGGGATTTTGTGCTGCTGAAACGGCGAAATATTTAAGCTTTCAAGAAAAATTTTTTTTTCGCGCGTTTCAATATTTATGACCCTATATCTCCTAAACTGTGTGGCATTGTTATTTTTGTTGTAGTCTTCAGTCCAGAGACTGGTTTGATGCAGCTCTCCATGCTACTCTATCCTGTGCAAGCCTCTTCATCTCCCAGTACCTACTGCAACCTACATCCTTCTGAATCTGTGTAGTGTAGTCATCTCTTGGTCTCCCTCTACGATTTTTACCCTCCACGCTGCCCTCCAATACTAAATTGGTGATCCCTTGATGCCTCAGAACATGTCCTACCAACCGATCCCTTCTTCTGGTCAAGTTGTGCCACAAACTTCTCTTCTCCCCAATCCTATTCAATACCTCCTCATCAGTTATGTGATCTACCCATCTAATCTTCAGCATTCTTCTGTAGCACCACATTTCGAAAGCTTCTATTCTCTTCTTGTCCGAACTATTTATCGTCCATGTTTCACTTCCATACATGGCTACACTCCATACAAATACTTTCAGAAAAGACTTACACTTAATTCTATATTCGATGTTAACAAATTTCTCTTTTTCAGAAACGCTTTCCTTGCCATTGCCAGTCTACATTTTATATCCTCTCTACTTCGATCATCGTCAGTTATTTTGCTCCCCAAATAGCAAAACTCATTTACTGCTTTAATCGTCTCATTTCCTAATCTAATTCCCGCAGCATCATCCGATTTAATTAGACTACATTCCATTATCATCGTTTTGCTTTTGTTTATGTACATCTTATATCCTCCTTTCAAGACACAGTCCATTCCGTTCAGCTGCTCTTCCAAGTTCTTTGCCGTCTCTGACACAATTACAATGTCATCGGCGAACCTCAGAGTTTTTATTTCGTCACCATGGATTTTAATTCCTACTCCGAATTTTTCTTTTGTTTCTTTACTTCTTGCTTAATATACAGATTGAATAACATCGGGGATAGGCTACAACCCTGTCTCACTCCCTTCCCAACCACTGCTTCCCTTTCATGCCCCTCGACTCTTATAACTGCTATCTGCTTTCTGTACAAAATGTAAATAGCCTTTCGCTCCCTATATTTCCGCCCTGCGAACTTCAGAATTTGAAAGAGAGTATTCCAGTCAGCATTGTCAAAAGCTTTCTCTAAGTCTACAAAGCTGCCTCTTTAATCGACCGTAATTGCGCAAGTGTTGCTGCTGGATTTTGTGAACGAACTGACATCTCCATTGTGTCCGATAAATGTTATATGTCGGGCGATCAGGGTGGCCAAATTATTCGGTCGAACTGTCCAGAATTATCTTCAAACCAATCGCGAACAGCTGTGACCCGATTACATGACGAATTGTCAACCACAAAAATTCCATTGTTGTTTGGGTACATGGTAGTCCATGAATGACTGCAAAATAAGTAGCCGAATATAACCATTTACAGTCAATGATGGGTTCAGTTGGACCAAAGGACCCAGTCAATTGCATGTAAATAGAAGCCATACCGTTATGGAGCCACCACCAGCTTACACAGTGCCTCGTTGACAACTTGGGTCCATGGCTTCGTGGGGTCTGTGCGAGAACCCTGCCATCAGCTCTTACCAACGTAATCACTCATACGGCCAGGCCACCGTTTTCCAGTCGTCTGGGGTCCAACCTAAATGATTAGGAGCCTAGGAGAAGCGCTATAGGCGATGTCGTTCTGTTAGCAAAGGCACTCGCCAGGTCGCTCGCTGCCATAGCCCACTAACGCCAAATTTCGCCGCACAGTCCTAACGGATACGTTCGTCGTACGTCCCACATTGATTTATGCTGTTATTTCACGTAGTGCTACTTGTCTTTTAGCACTGATAACACAAACGTTGCTCCTCTCGGTCGTTAAGTGAAGGCCTGACATTTAGTATTCTCGGTTCGCTTTTGAGACTGTTGATAACTTTCATTCCGCGTTAGTCATTCATCTTAGTTCCCGCCATACTAGCGTCGGAAACATTTTCACATGAATCACCTGAGTACAACTAACAGCTCGTCCAATGCGCTGACCTTTTATACCTTGTGTACGCTATACTATCACAATCTGTATTCGTTCACATCGCTGTCCCATGATTTGTCACCTCAGTGTGTACGATCTGTCACGAACCTGATCCGTTTGTATCTATAGTCATACATGAGAAGGACTCCGAACACTGGAACAGTACTCTAGAATTAATCGTGCTGTTTTCCTTAGAAATTCATTTGATTTTACCCTTGGCACCTTCCATAATATTAGTTTGGTCAAATGCTTCAAATGGCTCTAAGCACTATGGGACTTAACATCTGAGATCATCCGTCGCCTAGACTTTGAACTACTTAAACCTAACTAACCTAAGGACATCACACACATCCATGTTCGAGGCAGGATTCGAACCTGCGACCGTAGCAGCAGCGCGCTTCCGGACTGAAGCCCCCAGAACCGCTCGGCCACAGCGGCCGGCCATTGGTTTGCTGCTCAAAATGCTCACTACTACTCTTGTTATCAGGTACTATCGGCTCTCTCTTAGTGTCCGCAGTTCGTGGTTCTCGCTTCCCTAGCACGGGGGCCCGGTTTCGATTCTCGGCGGTGTCAGGAATTTTTATCTGCCTCGAGATGACTGGGAGTTTTTGTTGTCATCATTTCATCATCATTCATGAAAGTGGCGGATTGGACTGAGCAGAGGTTGCGAATTTGCACGGGCGCTGATAACCGCGCAGTTGAGCGCCTCAATCCAAACCATCATCATCATCATCATCATCATCATCATCATCATCATCATCATCATCATCATCATCATCATCATCATCATCATCTTTCTCTTTGTTATTACACATTATCTTACTTTTATCCACATTTAAAGAAGGTTATCATTCAACTTTTTAGTCTTCCAAAGAAAGTAGATCATTAGAGGAAGATGAACGAAGGAAAAAATATATAAATATAAGCAACATAAAAAATTCGTCAGAATAGAAAAATGAATACTGAACCACCCTGCAATGAACTACGCCCAAAGTATAGCTCAGAAAATGGGGAGACAAATTTAAACGCTTGCATAAAAAGAGAGAGATCTGCGAGATAAAAACGCGTTAGCCGGTAGGAACGCGTGAGCACTTTGCGTTGCGCGCCCGTAGCGGAGTGTCGCAAATTGCAGGCGCGAGGGTGGCTGAGGCGCCGCCGAGAGTGGGGACCACCCCCGCCACCTCTGCCGCCGTCGCTGCTGAGGGCTGGCGAATAATGGGTCCGCGGAAATAAAGCCGGCGCTCGCACGACCCGTTCCGCTCATTCTGCGAGACCTCTCCACGCCTCTCGCTATTTGGAACGCCTTTCTGGCCTTCAAAGACAAAAGCGCAACCAACAATACCACATATACTCCCCGCACAATCGCTATACAGTAAATATCAGCGGTGTATCAATAAACAAATGCGGTGAACTCCGCACACTATAGACCTACATCTCTAACGTCGATCAGTTGTAGAATTTTGGAACACGTATTATGTTCGAGTATAATGTCTTTTCTGGAGACTAGAAATCTACTCTAGGAATCAGCATTGGTTTCGAAAAAGACGACCGTGTGAAACCCAGCTCGCGCTGTTCGTCCACGAGACTCAGAGGGCCTTAGGCACGGGTTCACAGGTAGATGCCGTGTTTCTTGACTTCCGCAAGGCGTTTGACACAGTTCCCCACAGTCGTTTAATGAACAAAGTAAGAGCATACGGACTATCAGATCAATTGTGTGATTGGATTGAGGAGTTCCTAGATAACAGAACGCAGCATGTCATTCTCAATGGAGAGAAGTCTTCCGAAGTAAGAGTGATTTCAGGTGTACCGCAGGGGAGTGTCATAGGACCGTTGCTATTCACAATATACATAAATGACCTGGTGGATGACATCGGAAGTTCACTGAGGCTTTTTGCAGATGATGCTGTGGTGTATCGAGAGGTTGCAACAATGGAAAATTGTACTGAAATACAGGAGGATCTGCAGCGAATTGACGCATGGTGCAGGGAATGGCAATTGAATCTGAATGTAGTCAAGTGTAATGTGATGCGAATACATAGAAAGATAGGTCCCTTATCATTTAGCTGAAAAATAGCAGGTTAGCAACTGGAAGCAGTTGATTCCATAAATTATCTGGGAGTACGCATTAGGAGTGATTTAAAATGGAATGATCATATAAAGTTGATCGTCGGTAAAGCAGATGCCAGACTGAGATTCATTGGAAGAATCCTAAGGAAATGCAATCCGACAACAAAGGAAGTAGGTTACAGTACGCTTGTTCGCCCAATGCTTGAATACTGCTCAGCAGTGTGGGATCCGCACCAGGTAGGGTTGATAGAAGAGATAGAGAAGATCCAACGGAGAGCAGCGCCCTTCGTTACAGGATCATTTAGTAATCGCGAAAGCGTTACGGAGATGATAGATAAACTCCAGTGGGAGACTCTGCAGGAGAGACGCTCAGTAGCCCGGTACGGGCTTTTGTTAAAGTTTCGAGAACATACGTTCACCGAAGAGTCAAGCAGTATATTGCTCCCTCCTACGTATATCTCGCGAAGAGACCATGAGGATAAAATCAGAGAGATTAGAGCCCACACAGAAGCATACCGACAATCCTTCTTTCCACGTACAATACGAGACTGGAATAGAAGGGAGAACCGATAGAGGTACTCAGGGTACCCTCCGCCACACACCGTCAGGTGGCTTGCGGAGTATGGATGTAGATGTAGATGTTGTGTTTGCAAGTAGCCACGCCATTACCATACGGCAGGGTGTGACATGACAGGTTCTGCAGAGCGGCGCTGAAGCGTCAGTGTCCGTACCAGAGGAGGTGTAGTGAGCTCTGGCAGCTGAGGCCCTGTGTCGCAGGCGTAGAGAGACGTGGCACGGACGTTTCAGAAGAGCTTTACGCGGCGAACGGCTCGAGATGTGTACGTCACAGCTTGAGAGATCTATGATTCTGCTCGAGTTCTCGATCGTCCTGTGATGTAGCTACTACAGCTGGCACTGTTTTCTGCGTCGTTTCTTACTGTTATCAATGTACTAAGATGTTAACGTTTTTCGGTTGGTGCATAAGTTCGTGGTATTCCAACGCTGGGGTAACTTTTCCATTTTCCCTTGTCTCGAATGTAGAAATCACGTGGTTCGAATGGGAAGAACTCGTCGAGCCATGTTCGTAGCGCATTTTCATCCCTAAAGGCAGTTTCCTGAAGGTTGTTCGATAGTGCAACGGAAAACGTGAAAATCTGATGGCGCAAGATCAGGTGAATAAAGTGAGTGCGACATGACTTTGTAACCCACCTCCTGCATAGTGATTTTAGTGAATCTATCAGAATGCGGGAGAGCATTACCGGGGTGTAACATCACTTCACGCAGTTGGCCTCGTCATTGTTATTGCATTGCGTACAAGACGTCTTAGTTGTTGACAAGAAATGTCAGCAGTGATGGTTAGGCTTCGAGGGAGCAATTCGTCACTGCTTTGTTTAGCCTCAACCATTCCTTTATTTTCGTTGCGTTAGCATAGAGACAACATTCTCGTCACCAGTAACGATTCAAGATTGGAATGGCCGGTGTTGTTCAGGAGCCATTTGGTGACGAGCAAGCATTGATGTACTTACAGCCACCGCTGATTTTTTTAAATTTTGGCTTATAGCACACGGTACCTATACACTCGATTTTAGAACCTTCCCCATTCGATGCAAATGAAGCAAGATAGTGAAATGATCACATTTCATCACACTGCCAGTTCTCGAGTACACTGGCGTGTATCATTTTGGATTAATGCGTTTAAACGATCTTCATAAAACTCCAAAGGTCTTCCTGAACGTGGCGAGTCACTTACGTCAAAACGATCCTCCTCAAAACGAGAAAATCATTTTCTTGCTGTATTCTGTCCAGTGGCGTAATCCCCATACGCGGCGCAGTTTCTGCTTGGAGCCCTATTCTGTATCGTTCCTGCCGATTGGTGCAGTAGGTTAGCCTCGGTAGTGAGGTCACTTTTGGTTTTTATTCGAAGTTCCTATTCAGTAGCCTGCTGAGACCTGATACCCATCGATCCCCCTGCCGATTTTTCGACGACTGTAACAAGAGGTTTTGAATTTCGGTTTGGCCCTCTAGTTCGGTATGGTTTATTTATACCTAGAATTTGTTATTTTAAACATATTGTACTGTTTTAGCTTCGGGTTTAGTGATTCTGTTACCGAAGAATCAACAGGACGCATCCAGGTGGAAAGTGAGTTCATAGTAGATTATTTTCCTTTGTTAGAAATATGGTCGGGCGTTATTGCTGTAATTCAGTCTCGATACCGCAAGTAGAGTCAGTTTAATATGACTTGTGTCCTTCACTAAGCATATAATTCTTATTTAACTTTCTTCCTCGCTTTATCTAAAGTTTCAATTTTGTTTGGAAGGTGATTAGAAGCAGGTAACTTTTTTTTTTACGTATTATTCCAGTACGCCAATAGGGATAGAATTGCTTATTTGGAACCCAAATGGTAAATCGTTGTCTCTAATAACCAATTAAAACATTTTACTGACATCAGAACCAAGTTATATTTTCGCGTTTGGCTGTTACTTGGGCTTAACTGACCGCAAATGGTTATAAAGATATATACAGGGCGTTTCAAAAAGATTACACGCATTAGAAAGTATAATGTTGTCGAAACTATCAATCGCTGCACCACAGCTAAGTTATTTGAGGAATGAATGCATCGTCTAGTTTATATCCAGTCCTGGTAGATGTCTGCTGTCTTCTGTTCGCTTGGTTACCGTTCGTGTTGCATGATGGCTACTCCACAGCAGAAATTATTTTGCGTTCTCGAGTTTGCGAAGTGTACCAAACTAATAATCCGAATGCATGGAACATTCACAGCTAGTACTGACAATTAGTAGTCGTAGGTTCAAATGGTTCAAATGACTGAACACTAATGGGACTTCACATCTGAGGTCATCAGTCCCCTAGAACTTAGAACTACTTAAACCTAACTAACCTAAGGACATCACAAACATCCATGCCTGAGGCAGGATTCGAACCTGAGACTGTAGCAGCAGCGCGGTTCCAGACAAACGCCTAGAACCGCTTGGTCACCCCGGCCGACAGACTTGCTACAGCAGTGACTTTATGTACCCAGTTCTTCTTAATACCACACTTCTTAAGGCGATAATACGATTTCAACATGATGACAGTGTATGGTTAATGATCTCTCAACATTTTGAAGCAGTGCCGCTTGTTTCAATGGAACAGAAAAAAATATAGCCATATAGGCACTTTATGAAGATACGCTGTTCTGAAAAGGAGCAGTTTCTATAAATGTTACATAGTATTTAGCATTTCGGTTTCTATTGTCTTTAAAATAAGGAACTAAGATTTAAGTTTAAGGTCTCGTCAATGTCATCGTTATTAGTAATGGAGCCCTACCTCGTTTTCTCGAAGATGGAAATAAGCAAATCACAAAATCATAGTGACTATTGAAGGAGTTGCCAAAACTGTCTCAAAAAAAGAGAGAACCAATAAAAGTGTAAACCAGGAAATTATGACGGCTCCTTCCTATAATTATGCCAAGATCTGCACGACTGTGCCACATCATTGTTCCGCTGACCACTTCATATTTAAGTCCTTACGGCTGTAACGAAGTCACTTTTAGCTGGAGAGTGAAGGCGAGATTGGGAGGTTTCCCCAAATACCTCAAGCACTTCCCCCTCCCCTCCCCCAGTTTTTATATATGCAAACACGCCAATCTCGGAAAAGGTAAATACCAATTAACATCACTACAGAGCGTTTTCGACTTCACTGTGCGTATTTGACTCTGCAATGTCGCACCATAACGCTGGAAGAAATTTTACATTGGCAAAAGCAGGAAAGTGCCAGGCGTTTATAAAGTTAATGCACACCGAAACGATCACGGTTCTTCCTTAGATAACTCAGTTATCAAGACGGAGCTAAATTAGTCATCAAGATGAGATGGAGCTGCAGGTTGGAGTTCATTAGAAATGAAGCCAATGTGAGGCAGCCAAAGTAAGCAAAATCCTAGAAATAAGACATTGTTTCTATGAATAATGAGTGATCGAAAATTGAAAATATTGTGGTGCTATAAATTTATTCCGAATTATCTAGGCAAAAAAAAAAGACGTACGAAGAATCTTCTTGCCAGAAACATAATCAAATACTTCAACGAAAAGCACAATCTACAAAATATTTTTTGTAGACAATTCCGGATATTACCGTCAAGGTGACAAACATTAACGAAAAGAGAAAAAAATCGTAACACGATACCACTTAAGGGAAGAAGTGGTCAGCCTCAATGGTGTATTGGATGATATTACCAACAGTGATCAACAAAATCAAAGATTACATTACCGTTGATGGCAACAAACATTTCTGCAATCTAATTGTAGAATGGCTAACTTTACTGGTGAACTGAAGTGGGCAATGTCTGAATCGTTAAGTGCCATAGTCTGTGGTACAGAGCTCAGCGGACAATCTGGCCTGTATTATGAATGACGACGTATTTAGAAAGCAGTGATTACTTCTCAAGTCACTGAGGTATGGCTTACGTCGTCACGAATATCTGATAAATGTTTCGGAAAGAAGAAGTGGTAGACCTATGGATGATCGATGTCAGGTTAGTGGAGAGGAAAGCTGATGATAATGTTAATTGTAGCTATGATCTTCATACATACTTCGCAAGCCACCATACGCACGGTGGCTCGTACCACAGCCAGCCACTCCTTTTTCTGTTCCACTTTCGAGTGAATAATAAGCGACTATCTATATGGAAACTGTAGAATCATTCCTCAGTCCCGGGTCTCTAAACTTCCTCAATAGTGTTTCGCGAAAGGATCGTCGTCTTAGTTCCAGGGGTTCCCACTAGAGTTTATGAAGCATTTTCGCAATAGTTGCATGTTTTCGAACCTATTGGTAACATCTAGCAACACCCCGATCAATGTCTCGGTGTCTTTCTTTAAACGGACTTTGTGGGGATCATCAAGACTCCAGCAGTACTCAAGAGTATGTCCCACAACGGTTCTTTTCCGTCTCAGGGAAGTTTATTATATTCTAACTGAAAATATAGTCAGTACTTTGGCAGTAAACTAACGTTAAGGATAGTGGTCTGTAATTTTGGAGGTCCTTTCTTCTACCCTTCTTATGCGCAGTTGTCATTTGCGCTTCTTTCCACGCACGGACTTCGCACCGGGCTAGATATTCGCGATAAATGCAAGCTAAGGATGAGGCCAACAGCGAAGAGTGAGTCCTTTCTGTGAAATCGAACTGGTTTTCCTTCTGCACCTGACGACTTATTCGATTTCAAATCATCGTCATAGACTGCTAATCCTACAGTGCTTAAATATATGGTGCCAAATTGTAGGTGATATGCACTTGCTGTCCTGTGTTAAGGTAATAAGAGGGGAAGGGGGCATTGAATGACAAACCACTGCTTAGTTACCACGAATCTAACTTCGTCGCAGCTATGGACGTATTAAGAATTGTTACAGATTGAAAACCACGTTATCTGAAGATGGCCTTAGGATTGATAACCCTGAAGGGAAGGATGATCCTGCCATTGTAAAAAATCTATACAATAAACTGAAAATCTCAATTGGCAGTTAGTAGTCTGTTACTTAGCCAGTCCAGCTGTCACGACATCTACCTACACCGTAACCCATAATTTAAAGTTCTGGGACTAAAAATAGCGCGATAGAAAGTACCTGCTACAATTCACATACTGTCACTCTACACAGACGAGATGAAGTGAGGCTGAATAAAGAGAGATTTTAGGTTCTTTGCTGAATTTGAGAGTAAATGACGTTTGGGTGTTACTTTTGCAGTTTTATTTCCAACTTGAACCCATTTTCATCTCTCGGACTCACTTTATAATAAACTTCAACTATTTTTATTTCTCTTAATAAAATTTAAAAATTTACAACCGAAAAATGTTTTAAAAAGTGACAGAATAGGGTTGTAAAAATGTACATAATCACGTAAATTTGGAGGATAAATTTTATGTACATAAAATACTATTTCGAGACTGCTCTTAATTTCAACTCTTAAAAGAATAACATATCAGTAATCTGTAACAAATCTGTTGCGATTATTAACTTCAGAACAAAGTTTCGAAACAATTATTCGTTTACGTTGGAGAGGTTATTCATTTTACATTGACGTATTTGCGTAAGTCACAGATCTAATCATCTTTCTCAGCACCTATGTCCCATATTGGCCGACATGACATTTTGGATTTCACAACATAACAAAACCAGCTTGGCCGCAAATCGAACAATAAGTAACCATCTACTATTCTTAATAAACGACATAGTTTAAATCTTTAGTGTACATGTTCAATAATTATTGCTTATGTTTGAAAACTTGGCTCCAAAAATTTTGTCAAACAACGAAAACCATTTTTCTGCACGGTAGCACACACAATGCCTGGAGACGAACTGGAGTCGTTACAAAGCATCATGGGAACATTTTGCAGCAGATCATGCGTCTCCTGCCTGGGAGCACAACTTCACGGATGAGAAATCACGGTATTCCACATAGTCCGATTATTTCTTAATGCCGGACGTTCATCTTTTTTTCGCTTACAGAAAGTTCCCCTTTTTTCTCTCTTCACTCGGGTGTGCCTAACGATCCACAGGCGCACACGTTGTTGTGCAGACTAGTTTCACGTCGAAGCTGCCACCGCCCCCCCCCCCCCCCCCCCTCCCAATCACTAGAAGACCACAAGAAGTGATTTCCGTAGTATTTGTGGTGTACAATGAGTAAGAGCTCTAAGAAAACTTACAGGACATTGTGATCAAATCAGTTTCAGCCGTAAGTAGCTGAAGATGGCTGTTTGTCCACCCCTTTCATTCTCCTCTTCAACCTAACCCGAGCCCCTGCCACAAAGCGTACAATGAACTCAGATGCGAGCTACACCTGCATGGACTCAAGTACCATTCGGCACGAAAGTGTACGCTCCCAAAGCGCCGCAGCGCACTGGCCATGTGTCATAGCTGACGCTGTTCCATCAAGTGAATAACCTCAGTGACGAATATAGATTAAACTACTGCGAAAAGTTATTTAGTTAAAGACTTAGATAAGGGCACTCCATTGGCAGCGGAGCGAGCATGCATACCTCTTCAGTTTGTGGTTCCATAACCAGTGACGTCAACTGGTTTTTCACTTCCATATACTTATGTTTTCCTCAATCAGTATCAAACAGCTGGTAGCCGCATGATACTCTAGTACATTCGGTGCAAACGAAACAGCGTGCCAATATTGTCAGCTGCATGTCTGTTAGTGCTCCACGGGGCAGCATCGACAACGTGCGGTGCCTGTACTCGGCTGTTCGAAGTCACCAATGAAAGAATATGACAAAAATAAAAAAGCGCTAAACTTCAGGACTTTAAAAAAGACTCAAGCTTGCTGCTGTGAACTTTGTTTAATACAACTAAATCTGCGTTCATATATACCACTGTGCAGGGCATGGTGGAGGGTACATCGTACAAATATTATTGATTTTCTTTCCTTTGGCGTTTTAGTATTCAGTGAAGGAAAAATGACCGTCTGTCTGCCGTCGTATATGCAGTAACCTCGTATCTTACTCTCAAGATCCTTATGTGAGATACACTTTCGAAGCTGTGACAGGAAAGGTGGGCGTCAAAGCGCTGACCATACACGTATAAGTGAAAGCCAGCGAGACAAGTGACGTCATAACTGCCTACATGCATATGTAAGAATGTCGCAATGTAACCACTTGGCTATAGCAGGAAAGGTATCTGCGGAGGGCCAGTGGGTACTTAAGAACTGACTAAGGATGTGTTATGAGAAGGAATGAGTAGCTGTGAATGCTGTTGCGAACAAAAAGTTGGGACAAAAGATGTCTGTCGTCTCCGATGTAATATTTGATCATTCCAGCGGTTGGCAGAGAGGTCTGAGAAAAATTTCAGTGGAGTACACACTCACTCTACAACATTGTGCACAGAACTGATCGTGTCCCTTTGGTTCGTCAGCCGAGCAGTAGGCTTCAACCAGAAACTCCAAATGGTCCGTACTAAGCTAGTCTGTAACTTCTAAGACATGGTTCAAATGGCTTTGAGCACTACGGGACTTAACTTCTGAGATCATCAGTCCCCTAGAACTTAGAACTACTTAAACCTAACTAACCTAAGGACATCACACACATCCATGCCCGAGGAAGAATTCGAACCTGCGACCGTAGCGGTCGCGCGGTTCCAGACTGTAGCGCCTAGAACCGCTCGGCCACATCGGCCGGCCCAGACACGTGCCAACAGACTGACGACTAAAGGTTCCCCCTAAATGGGTCAGTATGCACAATGTCAGAGGCACCTCTCGATTTTACTGATTAGGTGGGGTGCACGGTTCGAACGAGATATTTTTTTAAGTGACTCACCATCAAGTTCAAGTAGGAGACCTTTGGACATTAGTGCTAGATCCAAAGAAATTCCCATAAGATGAGACTGTTAAAATCGAAGTTATTAACCGCCAGAACAGCCTCAAAGTGTTAAGAGTTCGAAGTACCCCTAGAAAGAAGAGGAGTTCACATCATTCTAGGTACAGATCTCTGTGTAATGTCCAAAATCAAGAACAGTGAACTTCTTTGTGATGGATTTTAATAGTTATCGAAAGGATAACTTAATAGGAAATATATGCTGTGTATTTGTCGCAGTAACGAAGAAAAGTCAAACCCACCGAGATAGAAAAACTGCACGCAGTATCGTTTGGGTATCACAACTGGATCCTATCCATCAGCAGACTCCCCCTTGGATGTACCAGAAAACCTTAGTGAAAGCACCAATCCGCTAACACGTATGTTCCCAAATTTTTATGCCATTACTGGAGGTGAATTTAATCAGCGCTCGATTGGGATAATTACAGTTTTATCAGTGACGGACGGGACAAGACATGCTGCGAAAGAATACTAAATGATTTATGCTTTCCTACGAAATTACATAAAACAGTTCGGAAGCTGACTTCAGACGGGTGTGTATCAGATATAATGGAACAGCCAGTGCTAACCTCTTTGAAAATATTTGTTTTCAAACGTATCAATGAACAATTACACTAACTTTGATTACCAAAGAACAAATGGCAATAAAACAAGTAGCAACCTAGATACCGATGCTGTATTTTTATGCCTGCAGGAAGACCTTGAAATTTTTAGCTCTGTGCATGAGCCCAAGTCTAGAAAGCTAGTTGACCAAGCACTGGACAAGATATGTACAGAAGCGAACAGCTCGTTACGGTAGGAACCCTTTGTAGTTTACTGTTTCTGTAAATAAATTTATAAAGAAACAGCGACTACTGCTCCAAAGAAGTGGAAGTATAGGGCTACAAATAGAGAAATGGTGAATTAAATGCGCTTGGCTGTCGCGAGGGCACTGCATGAAGCCTTCAAATACTATCATTTATTGGTAGTTGTTTAAGTTCGTTGGTAGCTTTCTGGACTAACGTTTTGCAGCGAAGGAACTGTAGACGCGCAATGTAAACAATCATTAACGAGAGCGTGAAGTCTCACAGAAGGCCATGACGAGCGTGTTGCCTATACAGCATCGTTTAGGGGTTCCTAGCTGCTGAATCCCATATCGAGCGTGTTGAGAAATTTTCAACTTGGGCTCGTTGTAAGCTTAAAAACGTAAATATCCTTTTCTCTCTGTGAAAGTACATTCGTGCGCAAGTAGTGCATTCTTATTTTATTTTGCAGCTCAGGTCTACTTTCACGTAGTCTCTCATGCAGTTAGTCCGTATCCTTTCTTCAGACATGTCAACTTCGTCAGCTGTTTTACACAATTCAATCACCGATATTCTTCTACCATAATATACACCTACTCGTTGTTGGAGGAGGAGAAGGAGATTATTGATTAACGTTCCGTCGACAACGAGGTCATTAGAGACGGAGCACAAGCTTTGATTAGGGAAGGATGGAGAAGGAAAGTGGCCGTACGCTTTCGAAGGAACCATCCAGGCATTTGCATTAAGCGATTTCGGGAAATCGCGGAAGACCTATTTTCTCGTTGTTTCAGTGCGTGCTTGCAGGTTTGGGAATGTTCACTTAGTTGATCTTCAAGAGACGTTCAGCAGAGTTTGAAGTCGACCTTCAATATCTTAGCAGACGCAAATCGAAGAGGATCCGACTCTGAATAAGCCGTCATCAACTTTTATCAATATCCGCAGGTTATAGATCGCCTCGATAGTGAATCCATTCATTTGAACAAAACAAACACAACGTGACTGATTCTAAGAAATACTTCACAAACAATTAATGAAGTCTGAACAAGAATTTCTAAGATTTACTATACATAAAGGGGTTTGTTATTAACTGTTCGGGAAATACGCATTTTCGGTAAACTTATGAGTGCCCATTCTGTCAAGAAATCACCACTACGTTTTTGGAGATAATTAAAGTTTAGTATGTATTATATGAAACTTTTCTGTTACCTACACACAATTACGTGACTAACGATGGTAATAATAAACCACACAGACAGCAAACTTTTTAGTACCGTAAATGTGACCAGAAAAAAGGGAGGAGAAGCACCAGCGGTATGGCACAAGATTAGTTACTGTAGTTCTGATCTTAATTTTGGTAAATCACTGAAGCTTCAACGTCAACCAACAAGATTTACGACACAATCGAAGGAGTGTCGCCTTTCACAGTAACAGACGCTGGAAAAGTCCTTTATCTTCTGACGGGAAATCTTTGAATCAACGATGACTACGGAGGAGGAGGAGGAGGAGGAGGAGGAGGAGGAGGAGGAGGAGGAGGAGGAGGAGAAGAAGATTATAGTTTAACGTTTCGTCGATAGTGCGGTCATTAGAAGGAGATACAAAGAAAAAAGCTGCTGCTCCGCAAACGCGAGTGACAACATCGAGGGCAAATGTTTGGCTACAGAGGATGTGGCCGTAAGTCTTCTAAGTACAACTGGCCATGACGAGTTTGAAACAAATCAGCACTTCATATTAGTCACAGAAAGATTTCTTGTAATCCTACATCCAGGAAATAAAAAAGGTAGTGGATTTAAACAGCATATGGTTCAGCAGAATTTGTAGCCTTGGAGAAAGCTTTTAACAATGTTGACTGGAATATTCTGTTTCAAACTCTGAAGGTGGCAGGGGTAAAATACAGGGAACGAAAGGCTATTTACAATCTGTGCAGAAACCAGATGGCAGTAATAAGAGTCGAGGGGCACGAAAGGGAGGCAGTGGTTGTGAAGAGAGTGAGACAGAGTTTTAGCCCATCCCGGTTGTTATTCAGTCTGTATATTGAGCAGGCAGTAAAGGAAACAGAAGAAAAATCTGGAGTAGGAATTAAAATAGAGGGAGAAGAAATAAAAACGTTGAGGTTTGCCGATGACATGGTAATTCTGTCAGAGACAGCAAAGGACTTGGAAGAGCAGTTGAACGGAATGGATAGTGTCTTGAAAGGAGGATGTATGATGAACATCAACAAAAGCAAAATGAGGATAATGCAGTGTACCTAGTCGAATTAAATCAGGTGGGGATTAGATCAATAAATGAGACACCTAAATTAAGAGAAGAGTTTTGTTATTTGGGCAGCAAAATAACTGCTGGGGGTCGAAGTAGAAAGGATATAAAATGTAGACTGGCAATGGCAAGGAAAGAGTTTCTGAAAAAAAGAAATTTGTGAACATTGAATACAGAATTAAGTGTAAGTCTTCTCTGAAAGTATTTATATGGAATATAGCCATGTAGAGAAGTGAAATATGCACGATAAGCAGATTAGCCAGGAAGAGAATGGAAGCTATTGAAAATTGGTGCTACGGAAAATTGCTGAAGATTAGATGGGCAAATTACGTTACTAATGAGGTGGTACTGAGTTGAATAAGAGAAATTCGTGGCACAACTTAACTAGAAGAAGGGATACGTTGCTAGGACACATTCTGAGGCATCCAGGGATTACCAATTTAATATTGGAGGGAAGTGTGGAGGGTAATAATCATAGAAGGGGACCAAGAGATGAATACACTAAACAGATTCAGAAGGATGTATAGGTTGCAGTAGGTACTCTGAGATTAAGAGGCTCGCACAGGATAGAGCAGCGTGGAGACCTGCATTAAACCAGGCTTTGGACTAAAAACAACAACAACAACGTTTAGCAGAATAATGATGTGCAGAAACCTGCCATGTTTGGGACAATTGTGTTCAAAGATTTCAATAATTTCACCTATGCGTATCTGTGCGCAATAAGTGTCGCTAGCCTAAAGCTAGTTGGTTCAGCGTTAAACTAATTATTAGCGTGACTTAACAAACTGACTTCAGCCAGAAGGTAGGTATGAACATTGCAATTCTCTAGCAGTCTACTGTAGCAGTTGTTCTGACCGTTAACTGTCCTGCCCAGCCAATTGTATCATGTCCCAAAGGTGCATGTCCACTAGCGAGCTGAGCGACTTAGCAGGTCTCTTTCAAATGGGCGCGTTGCTCCCGATCTGTTCGTGATTAGCTCGCCACGAGGCACTTACTATCTTCTTTTATGACGAGCACGAACAGTCGCTCTGGCTCGGGGAGGGGGGGGGGGGGAGGAGGGGGTTGCTACAGTTTCAGGCTCGTAAAACCATCTCCATACGGGACACTGCATTCAACGTGCAACACGCTGACATAGTTTACAGCAGACTGTTGGAAGTCCAAACAATCCAGCGGGTTAATACGGCACGTGTACAGCTACGTGATTATACGTGACTACAGTGCACTCCACCGTCAACTGCCGACTAACCTACAGGCGATTCCTTGAAACGACCAAGCTTACAAGCTTAACTAATCTTCCACTTTTGTCGACGACACGAGATAGGGCCTTTGCGTGACACTGCTTGTTATGGTAAGTTTTACAGGCCGTACTTTTAAATACGTGTTTTAACATAATTATCCTCGTGTGTAGGCAGCCACGTTGCTCCCCGCTTATCGCAACGAGACGAACCTGCATGTGACGTTAGTGATGTTTGTCCACTCCATTAGTTTATGTTGAAACGCATGTTCAGAGTATCTGACGTAACCCTACAATGTGCGTTCTCGACGCTCTGTCTTCAGAAATACTTGACGCTACACATTCACATTAGAATTGACGCACTCACAAGCAATGTAGCACAACTAACGTTCAGACGAGGCTCGCAGCGTCAGTTTTTTTTAAAATTGTATACGCATCTCAGCAGGGAGACAGTACAACCTTGCAACTTAGGAATTTTTCACATAAAGAAACTAACTGCCAAAGACGAATAAAACGTTAGCTGAAAAAATTGATGTCATAGGAACGACTGAGAAAGAAACTCAGAACTTTGTTCTTCAACCTGAGAAATGGAGCAATAGTAACGAATTTTTCAAACTCACATGTACGCTCCTCCCCTCCTTTTTGCTCCCGTGACTCTTGATAATGGTGCCTTCAGCTGCAAATTATGTTTTGGAACACGGAGGTTATTTTTCATACTAATTTTCCGCTCACACGTGTTTGTTGTCTAATTTGCAATGGATTTCGAAGTCTTTCATGGCTTGATCCTCAGACGGTCAGGCACAATTACCGAAATGAAAAACATACGCAAGATTATCTTATTGCTGCATTACATCGTCCTCTAATGTAAATATTTTCGAGCCGATCTTTTATTTCCTTCATTAGAGGATGCTACGGTAGAGTAAAAGATATATTTGCGGGTGTATTTCTTTTCGATAACCATCCCTGACTGGCTTAGGATGAAGCAATAAGACTTCTAATTCTACTGAAAATGAAATATGCAACAAACATAGCTATGTGGGAAAAATTTACCGAAGAAAGATCATAAAATAACTGCAAGTTCCATAAGTTATGTGATTTAGACGACTAATATCGGCATCTCAATGTCATTTTCAGGCCTCTAGGCACTCTCGTGCCTCCAGATTGCATTTATGAAATGAAACTGATCGTCTAAATAAAATAACTCCTGAAACCAGTGGCTGTTTGGTGATTTTTTTTCTTTAGCGATATTTGAAGCGGCCGCTGTGCCATATCCCCAATGGATCAACAGAAAGGGGAAAATTGTTAAGATATTTGCTCGTGTACTCCGAAGTTTAATTCTTTCTTTACTTCATTCGGTGTACAAAAAAGCTACGAGCGTTAAACACGCCACAAAGTACCCGTACATTTACGTGCTATCACTTGTCGAGAATCTCCTTCCAAGATCTACGTCTACATCGATACTCTGCAAATCACATTTAAGTGCCTGGCACAGGGTTCATCGAGCCACCTTCACAATTCTCTATTATTCCAATCTCGTATAGCGCACGGAAAAAATGAACACCTGCACCTTTCCGTACGAGCTCTAATTTCCCTTATTTTATAGTGGTGATCGTTCCTCCCTATGTAGGTCGGTGTCAACAAAATATTTTCGCATTCGGAGGAGAAAGTTGGTGGTTGGAATTTCGTGAGAAGATTCCGTCGCAACGAAAAAACACCTTTCTTTTAATGATGTCCAGCCCAAATCCTGTATCATTTCTGTGACACTCACTCCCATATTTCACGATAATATAAAACGTGTTGCCTTTTTTTTAACTTTTTCGATGTACTTCGTCGGTCCTATCTGGTAAGGATCCCACACCGCGCAGCAGTATTCTAAAAGAGGACGGACAAGCGTAGTGCACGCAGTCTCCTTAGTAGGTCTGTTACATTTTCTAAGTGTCCTGTTAATAAAACGCAGTCTTTGGTTAGCCTTCCCCACAACATTTTCTATGTATTTCGTCCAATTTAAGTTGTTCGTTGTTGTAATACCTAGGTATTTAGTTGAATTTACGGCTTTTTGATAAGATTGATTTATCGTGTAACCAAAGTTCAACGAGTTCCTTTTAGCACTCATGTGGATAACTTCACACATTTCGTTATTTAGGGTCAACTGCCACTTTTCGCAGCGTTCACATATCTTTCCTAAATCGTTTTGCAGTTTGTTTTGGTGTGTGGACTGTTTCTGAAATACAACTTGTACACGTAACGGTGGGCCGCGAAGACGTGTTTTGAAGAAAATTAAGTTAAATGGCAGTGGTAAAGAATTAGTGTCTGCAGCATGGAAGTCGTACTGAAAAATTACTGAGTAATACGAACGGCTGTTGTTGGGAGACGCGAAGTGGTCTGTGAGAGGCTGACGACCGTGAGACGCCTACATCGCTGTAAGGCGTTGTCCATGCCGGTTCTGTGGACACGGCGCCCGCGTGAGTCAGAGATCGTGCCTCACCGGGAAACAAAAAGACACGCAGCTCAAGGCCAAGCACGCCTCCTCGGGCCTGGAAGGCGGCTGCGCGCTATGCTACGCTGAGCTGAGCTGTGCTGTTCTGGTCTGCAGGGAGCCTGGGCACTCTTATCGCTGTGCGCCCGCGGCGACGCCACAAATAAGGTCTTCGCGGCGGCCACGACACGCCGAGAAGCACGTCCAGCTTCTGCCACTTCGCTAACAAAGTTAGTCGCGCGTCACCGACCCCGTGACTGTCTGCCGCTTTGACATTTTCCAAGGTGGCGGTCGGCAGCGATCAGCTACACCAAGCTGGGCGCTACGGAACAGGGGACCCCGGAAGACTTTTCGGAGTAGGTAACTCGAGCTTAAATTACAATTGTTTAAGGTATTTCAAAAATGCGTCTATGAAACTATTAGAAAGGCTCTTATTTCAGCGTATTCGTTTCGTTTATTTAAAACACTGTGAGAAGTCTGGAGTCAAACATTTATAATTTTTGTTTCCTCTAGATCAAAAAACCGTTCGCCTCAAAAGATACTGAAGCGTGATTTTTGCTTACTTTATTTTCATCTGATTTCCTCTTCCATCCGGAACTGTCGACAAAATGTTGCACCCCTAATGTTTATTTGCGTTCGCCTGGCTAACTGTAGGTCTGTTTTTCGGAGAACGTTAACAGACACCAGTAGTGAAATATTTTGTCGTGTTTTACGTCGGGAAATGCATAGTACTACAAGCCTAAGCGATATCATGCCTACCATATGAGTGTTAAACGCACGAATACCCGCAAAACGTGTATGCAGACGATTCTTTCGTATGTTTGCGGAAATCAAACAAAAACGCATAAAGTCATATTTCAGTATCTTTTGCAACGGACTTTGTTTGTATCCAGGAGTAAGTCAAAATTGTAACTATGTTTGATTCCATAACACTAATGATGTTTTAAATTAATGATAGGCGACGCGAACACTACGGTTAAATAAATACACCTTTTTAGTGGATGTAAAGACGGATTTGAAACACCTTAACTAACTGTACGCTTATTACGAACACTATAGTTACACAAACGAAAAAGTAAAACTTCTCGTGTTATTTAGACAAGAAACAAGCTATCTGCACCATTAATTGGTAAATGAAGAAAATGTGGGATGTAAGTACATGGCGTACAAGAACCATCTACGAGGTGTGTGCGAAAAGTAGACTTATTTTAATCTACCGAATTATATATACATATCATTTCAAACAAAAATATTGTCCCCCTGAAAGTAGTTCCCTTCGGCAGTTACACACTGGCAGAGTCGTTCCCAGTCTTTAACATGTCGGTCAGTTTCTTTTGAATGTTGCTCACAGTCCCACAATGACGTCCTTAGAAAACATTTTTCAATTTCGAAAAAGAAAAAAAGAAAGCAGGTGAATGGGATGGCTGTAGAGCAACAGGAAAGCCTTTTGAGGTCAAATATTCCGTGATGGAAGTTGCCGTGTGACGGGCGTTGTGACGATGCAGCATACGCTTGTCAGCCGTGTGCAAATTTTCAGACAAAATTTGATGTGCAATGAAACTGTCTAAATTTAACAGGCCATCCAACATATCTGATCTCACAATAGAACGCATAAGTTCGACGTTTTCGTCGCTTTTTAAAGTTGGAGGTCTGCCTGAGCGAGGTTCATCTTCAACATGTTTTCAGCGCTCCAAAAATGATTTATGCCAGCGAGAAACTTGTGCTCTTGATAATGAACGTTCCCCATAGGCCATTTCAACTTTTCGATGATCACGCTCGCACAGCTTCACTGACGACACACTCAAAAATCACGTGATGGCTGTATAGAGCTGAAACTGTGACTGAGCATCTGAAGGGATGAACGCCCTGATCTGCACGAGTAGAACAACACAGCCTTGCCAAATCGCTCGCATTGTTGTCAATCTCGTTACTTTTCTGAAGCCCCTCTTATACGAAATTTTAGTGTGTTTTGATAAAATAAAAAGAAACACTCTTATGTGACAAAAATTTCACACGTGCACCGTTTCCCCGTTTGACTATTAACGTTTAGAGACTATATTCAAACTGCCGAGTGGAAATATTGTTTTACAAAAGTTGCTGAAAATATTGTGCGTTTACATTACTGCGGATGTGGCATCTGCGAGCTATGATTGCGCAGCACGCGGGGATGCAGTTTGCCACATTGCGTCTCCTGTTCCAAACAGCTGCAGACATTTTCTACGCGACTAAGATCGAATGATTTAGTGGCCCAATCGAAGTGCGAAGGAATGTGTGGCTGTAGCTTTGTGAACACGTCTGTTGTCTTCTTGGAAGACGGGACTTGTATTCATCATTGAGATGTAGAATAACTGTACAGGTGCAGGCGCAGAGCGGTGACTGATTGTGATTCCATGATAGTGTGCATCGATTGCGAGTGTTTAGAATGAGTTTTAAAACGTTCTTCGTGGTTTACAATATACGGAGTACAATCAGGTGCGCCCTCGAGTTGTAGTATAGACCACAAGCCATTGGAATGGTCTCGGCAGGTGCCGTTTGGTTGCAGAACATATTCTAAGAACTATCAGGAGGGAGAGAAGTGGAAAGACATCTTGCTTTGGTGAGAGCCAAAGACATTACAGGGTGTTTAAAATTCAGTGTCCAAAATAACAGGAATGATACAGGAAACGAAAACAACCATGTGTCCGAAACCCATATTGCGTGAGCATTGAGCATGCATATGTAATACTCGAGTGGAGCAGATAAAAGTAATATGTGAGCTGGTCGAGGTACCCCTGGATATCAGGAGGATGTGGTTTCAGCACGATGGGATCCCAGGAAAGCTCTCTTTGCAGAATCAGTCCGAACAATAATAGCCAATGCTTTTGGCAATCGCTGGGTTGGCCGGGAAGGACCTGTACATTGGCCTGCAAAATCCAGCGATTTCACCCCATTAGACTGCTTCCTCTGGGGCTACTAGAAGGCCGAAGTGTATTCTACCTCTATTGACTGGGAGGCGGAAGTGGTTGCAAGAATTGTTGCAGCAGCCGCACAAAAAGAGAACACACCACGCATTTTCAGCGAACACGGGATTATCTGCTACGCTAATACCGGCTTTGGTTAATGGCGCTCATTTTTAACAGTTATTGTAACGCAATAGTGGTCATAACAAAAAAGGGATGAAAAAACATTTTACACTTTTTTCTCAGGACATTACAAATTCTCTTGACAGGCGAAGTGACCTACACGTTTGGTCACAGATGTTGAAATAAACATCCTGGTTCATGCTTCCATAGTTCTCGGGTGTACTACAGGATCCGATCGTCAGAATTCCACGATATTTCGGCGGATAACTTTTCCACCATCTCTAGGGGTGCCTGAGATCGTATGTGTCCCGGTTCATGTTCACACTAACGTGAAAAAGTGTGCCCAAGTCTCGGTACGGGAAACACCCCCATAATATCACAAAACTACCTCCGACCTGTGCACCACAACCACACATTATGGGTTAAGCGTCACATTGGGCCGTCAGTACAGTCGACTCCTTGTTTGATTTGAAAAGGGAAAAAATCCCAACTCGTTGGACCACACTACATAACTCCAGTCAGCTACTACCCAATTTGTGTTTCTTGGCTCACTCATTACGAGTAGCTCTGTGTCTCGCCGTTAGCAGTGGCCTTTTGCGAGGTACCCTACTCCGTTGCTTACAGTCCCCGTGCATTTTTGGTTGAGACACTGGACGAGATAGACCGCATTCACTGCCAGCAGCAATTCCTGTCAGGTTTGAAATCTATTGTCATTGACTCTTGCCCGGTTTCTCTCCGTTATGACATCTTTACGACCATTTTTCTTACGCTGCGGGTGGTACACCTTTCCGTGTGTACTCATTGGACTGTCCACGTGGATACACCAACTAATCACACTGTGGTCATGGGCACGTCCATGCACGATAGCTACTTTCTGCCACTCTGCCATGTGTGCACGTCGTCATCTTGCTGCCCTGCTTGCATACGACCTATTGGCACATACACACCACTTTACCTCTGACGTAACTCAGGGCAGTAGTGTCTCACATGAGCGTCAGTTCTACAGAACGTACAGTGCTCCAAAGTTACCAGTTTAATTTTTTAAGGAACTGACTAGCTTCTTCCTGGAAGTTCACTTGTGTCCGATGCAGTTTCAGTTAATTTACGTAGCAACAATATAAGACTGAAGCTAAACTGGGAATGTTAAACTAAATACGGCACATTCCTGTCATAATGTATGTTCTTTTACTACGCCAATGGTTGTGAACGTACCCCGTTAATGGATGATGTGCTGTCGTCAAGTAGTCGAAGTTAAGATGTGTGAAAGACATTCAGAATTCAACGTAACATACTGCTGGGGTAGGGGTAATGTTGTCGTGTGTCCAGCTTTAGCCGGACATGACCGGTCTTTTACGGTCGTGTGTGGCCAAATATGTGGAAACCCGGCCTGTCCGACTTTTGTTGGGATTTTTTGTGATGACGTACAGAACGCACAATTGAGGCCAGTTTCAATCCAATGATGTTAGGAAGGAAGTAGTACAGAAGTATAAAGATGAACAAGGAAATAGCGAAAGGATATACAGAAGTACCACTGCTATAGTATCTGTGTCCAATGTTCTTGTTCATACGCTGAACGGATCTAACAGACAATGTCACATCAGCCTTACGCGCTGAGAAAGCACGGCAAGGTAGGATGTACGAGTCAGCCAATCCCAATAGGCCTCACCTCACCCTACCTCGCTCGTGCGGTGCTGGTCACATAATTTCATATTACAGGAATTTTATTGGGGATTACTGAAATTGGCAGAAGATTTCCTTAGAATTCCACGCTATAATGCCAACATCGAAAGGGTGTTCTCTTTCATAAAGGCCCATTCAAGAGTTAGCCAAGCCCGACAGCGCTTATTTCGGTGATCTGACGGGAGCCGGTGTTACCACTGCGGCAAGGTCGTTGGCTTCATAAACGCTCAGTGGACAACATTATCCTGTCGAGACTCCCGCGAAATGATTTCCAAGAGAAAAAAAAAATTTTCCTGAAGTAGGTTAACTACAGATTGTTATTTCTATGAAAGGCTAATTGTAATGACCAAAGTTATTGAATATGTTTCCATCTTACACTCCCCTAGAATACATAATTGTTTATTTAGTTTAGTGACAAACTTTTAGTTTTTTATACAAAAAACTATTGGGATGAAGACTGGGCAGTTATGGAAACTCAAAACTTAGTTGCTATCAAAACTACTAAATTATTCGGCTGTTTATTCTTTCGTTTAGTTTAAAGCTCGTTTCAGGTTGATCTTACAAACAAAATGACTTAACAAAAGGCTGAAAATATCTAGCTATCTCTATTCCTATTTAAAATAGGTGGTTCGGCTTGATGGACGCAATGTCAGGCGAAATATTACACTGAGCCTGTTTTTCTTTCTTCTTTTCTTCAATTTTTGCACGTGGCAACCATACATAGGAGTAGCGGAATTACGAAGCCCAAATGTAAGCCACCGGTGTAGCAGCATTGAACGGACCCGTGTAGCCTCGTTTCGCTGCCACGCGACGCAGCGTGTTTAGGTTGGAGGCGGGAGCAGCTGACGGCGTGCCTGTGTTACACAAGACGCATTTAGTTAGGCAACAGTCGTCGGGCGAGGCGTGGCTACGCGGCCGTTGCCTCGCTCTCTGACACAACAGCGGTATTATCAACAGCTGAGAACACACCAACACCTGACGCAATGTTGCTCTCGAATCGACAGCTTCAAGAGTCGTGGACTTATCCCAGTGACGCGCGAGTGGAAAAAAATGAGAAATATGGTCACTGTCTGGACCATTACTTCACACTGACTACGTAAGTAAAATCCGACTGTAACATCTCATATGCTTGCTGCTCTCCAATATGGGTAGGAATTATATTCGTACAGTTTTTTCCATAAAATGACCGGTAATAAATCAGAGATTAACCTCGACTTCAGATGTTAACGACTGATAAAACAGACTGCACATCGCTGCCTACCTTATGTTTCTCCTTTCCGTAGACAAAGATTATCAGTTGTGTGTCTCGAGAGATCTGTCTTCATAAACAGTCTGCAGAGAGCGAGTGTATAGACACAAACTGATCTGGCATTAGTAAAAATGAACGCAGATGGACGGAAAACGGTACTGTAACAAGTTTTTTTAAGGAGCTTGTCTAACTCTTATAATTTTATGAGAAGCAATATGTAAAGAAATTGCAAGTTTTACGCACCGCATACTCAGCCATCTCGTAAGAGACCAAGAAAGGAGAGTAACTCCAAACGCAAATTCAGCATACTATATTATTCTCATACCATTTAAAATTATGTTCCCAGATCCAAAGCCCATTCCGCCGTCAAATATCTTCTCCACATATGAGACCTTATCCATTAAATGGTACAAGCATCATAAATAGCATACTAGGCGAAAAAGGATTTTATACAACAAAAGATGTTATCTGAGTATCAGGTGTGTCACTATCGTTAATTAAATAGCAATTAAGATGAGTTCATAACAGGTGCATTCCAAATAACTGCGACTCAAAGTACATTGAATTAATGTCCTCCTGAGAATGACTCGTGGCCGAAACGCGCCAGGTAATTACTAAAGTATTTGTGGTCAAGACAAACAAAGTAAATTACGTAAGACACTTTTCATTTCAACTTTCATGATGAAACAGTTATCAGAGGTTATGTTCCATCACCAGGAAATCGTTTTTTTTTCTTAGTTAGGCAACATATGAAGGCAACAACTCACGTATTTCGAAAGGATTTACAAAATTACTTGGGTTAACTCTTATCTAATATCGACAACGCTATATATATATATATATATATATATATATATATATATATATATATATATATCAGTGCTAACAGCTCTTCTTTTGCGTATTTTTTCTTACCGATTTAAGTTATCCACTGTGGAGCCTCCCGATAAAAATATTTTCTCCACACTTAGCTTGGCGACGTCGAACTGCTACCATTGCAGAATTTTTGTTTGACTAACACGCATCTGAGGATAAGACAGCAGCTACGATGATTCAACTACGTCGCAGAGCGGTCTACAGGATTGTATTACAGGACAGAAATTGGAACTACTATCAGCAAACCAGTTTCCCACCAGAATAATTTACGTGCCCATTAGTGGTCCGTTGGGTGTGAAAAATAGTAAGGAAGGAGCATAAAGTAAATGCGATAATTGTGTATCATAAAAAAGTTTCTTTTCAGAAAAAAGACAATGCGGCAATCTGACAGATGCATCCAGTGTTCAAATGGTTGTCGATTAGCAGGGCGATGTGTAACAGCATAGACGTACTATTTCAAATTGTGAAGACTAGCAAATAGCGCAGGCTTTGAATAAACGTAGCCAACGGAACAGCGTAATATGAATGTCTATTATAAATTCTGCAATAGACATGGCACTAGTTATACAAAAGTGCGAAGAAAAAAATTGTAAAAGCCAGTGCCGGAACATTTTGCTTCTGATCAAGTAAGTTCTGCAGTATTACAGCATGCCCGTTAAAACATACAGAAACATATTTCTCCAGTGCTTTTGTAAGTAGAGCCGGTTATTACTAGACAAGATTAACTGTGGACTGCCGTAGCTGTAACTGAATTTCTCATATGACTAGGTATAGCCACGTTCCACTACAAAGTAGCGCGCGTTGTTACCTCGCATTGTCAACGTGGAGGGAGATCACGGTAAGTGAGCATATTTGGACTGAAATATCTGCCCACAAAAGCAGATGAATAGTGCACACAATAAATACACCATTGGCGATATGGATACATGTGTTCTTAAGAACAATTTCTGCGATTTTATGAATCGTGCCAAGAAATACCAGATTTTCGAAAACTTCACACAGCTTTTATCGCCCAGATCTGGATCTCAAGACTACCAAGGAAACAGAGGAAAATGCTTGGTTTAAAACAGTGCTTGAAGAAACGAGTGTCATGTGTGCGAATAGGACGACAGTTTCAAAAACAGGCGCATCACATTGAAGAAGTAAAGAATCATAGTTAAGCGGCTAGTGATTCACTCATACGACACGTGGGTTCATAAACATCACACTCAATAAATGTTCCATGGTGTCTGACCAGTAGTATCAAATGTGCCGGTCAAGCTTTGTCATGCGGCGCAGTGGAGTGGCCTATAGACGTGTAGCTTTTGACAGCGCTCCACTTTTAAGGATACTGTAATGTACGCTATTACTTCGTCTCCTCCCCATGTCTTGGGCACAAACACAATAGTACCGCAATCCTGAGCGGGTCTACAGTTCGCTTTGCAGGATAATGAATGGCCCTAACGCAAATAACGAAAGTAAAAATAAATTAGTAGACACAGCTTTTCTGTGTAGATCTTGCGCAATGGGGGCTGAATTAAATTAAGCTCATTTTTCACATTCCGTTGACGTTGAAATTATTAGAGACGAAGGACAAGCTTGGATTAGAAAACCGTGGGGGAAGGAATTGGCCGTGGCTCTTCGAAAGTAAACAGCTCACATTCGCCTTAAGCGATCTAGCGCTGCCACACTATAGCACAGTATAGTCGAAAAGTGTTTGGAAAACTACGCATCTGGAATGCGAACACTCTCTTAACCATTGTGAATACTCTGAGTAGCTGAACATGCTGGCTGCTTTCATACAACAGGCGGTCTCTACAGATAATAAAGAACTCCACCTTTCGTGCCAAGGGCAGAGCCGGCGGAGAGTTGCAATAGAAGTGCTAACAGCTTTTAGCAGAGTAAACAATAGGACGCTGCTGCGAAGGACGATAGCCGCCGCCACGTTGCCTCTTACTCCATCACGCACGCCACGCCCGTGTACCAAAGTATTAGAAGACGAAATATTACCAGACAGCAGAGATTTATGCAGTCATGTACTCTAATCGCGCAAGAGCTT
The DNA here is from genome assembly GCF_023897955.1 of Schistocerca gregaria. Classification (NCBI taxonomy): domain Eukaryota; kingdom Metazoa; phylum Arthropoda; class Insecta; order Orthoptera; family Acrididae; genus Schistocerca; species Schistocerca gregaria. The sequence goes on from NC_064920.1 coordinate 773,402,259, forward strand.
ACTTCGAATGAACAAAAATTTACGTGACAAAATTATTGACACGCCAGTTGTTAAGTCCTTCAGTGCAGTCATTGTTGAGAAATTTCTTACATCTCTATCAAGGATAGCCACCAAGCCGCGTAATGCGCTTATGATCTTATTCTTCGGGACCGTAATACTATCAAAACGCTCTTTATCCGTTTGTCGAATCAAAACTTGTACTCATCCCGCACGTTTCTGCAGGCAGCACGTGGTTGGGATAATTACTGGTGTCCTGGTCTGATGAATTATGGACTGGAATTATAATATAAGCCAGATGCGTATTCTGAGACGTCTGTGTTACGGTTTCGTTTCAACTAATGTGGTACCCACTTTCCAAACACCTTTAATGCCACTCGTCTATCGCTTTTCGCACTATTAATACTACTGTTATGAAGTTTCCAATCTATAGTGCACTCTTCTTAATTTTTTCGCAGTTCGAACCCAACTGCCCTAATGGAAAAAAGTGAAATCTTTGATAGTACAAATATTCTACGATATAAAAAACGTGTTTGACTTACCAAAATATTTACGTTCAATACATGGTGTGTGCCATACTGCTCAAAAGAGGTTAGTTCAAAGTGCTCAGATAAAGTGAAAAGAACACCTGGTTCGGTTCATTATAAATAGACCTATTAAGGAACCCCAAACTTACCCAAATACCCTGTGGGTTAAAAACTTAAGAAACTATTGAATGTGAGTCTTACCTAAGGCGATCGAAAATGAATTTCGCATCCTACCTTCTTTTCGACAACATGAAACTACATCGGCCCTGACTTTTCCACCTTCCAACCATTCACTGTTACCACACCACAAAAACTCACATATTTCCACTGAACGTAGAGCGTTATCTACATCAACGTTTAAAAGAGCAAGAACTTATCGAGCAATCAGTGAAGTATTTTTGGACGTAGTCCTCTTTAGTGTGCCGATGAATAAATTACATTGTATAAGTGCAGTTTTAGCAATATGCGAAAAACCCATCTACGGATGCCACAGTCTGATCATTGGACTCAAGAAATTACTTAGCTTACGTAACAAATGGAACTCACATGGTTCTAAACGTGGTAAATATTCACTATCTACCTACTACTCGTTTTTAAAATCCACCAGTTTTTCCACTTCCAAAGGATCTTTGTGAGCAAAAGCATTGTCTTTCCTTTAGCAATGTGGGCCACATTTTCTCTTATTTTTTTCACCCCATTGGTACAGAAGATTTGCTGCTTTGCTCTGTACAGGGCAATCTGAAAGATTACGGCAGATGAAATAGACTTAGACTTTTGTGGAGCAGTTTTCATTCTTTTTCCGTCTCTGGGGCGAACTGGCGGACTACATCTCACCCACAGCAGCAAACAAAGAAAACCATACCAATTTTTTTTATGTAAAGGACCAAACCTAATGAAAAATTCGTCTTCGCTTTCAACAAATGCGGCACCCACCATTCACAGAGCTTTCTCGCGTTCTTTTCTCCACGGAAAGGTACCGCACGCTTTTGGTGTGACTGCGGTTTTGGCTGTTTCGTACACCCTTAATCAGATATCGTCGGATGCCAAACCACGTACATTCAGATTGGTTTCTTCTGCGGTTACAGTTTCTAGACTGTGTCACCGGAATCATCTTAGAAGTACGTCAATCGAAAATCACATTCTATCACCACATCACACTCTGAGTTCACTTTGCGTTTCTTACTTAATTGATAATGTCATTGGATGTCTTACGTGTATACACGCACACGAATACAGTGATTGACAAACTTCCCGTGTCTGACGATGATTGTGATACTAAAAACTAAAGAGGTTACAATAATGAAAGTTTTCACTGCAGCTGCTCGTGGTGCAAAATGATTTTCGATAAGTGTCTACAAGCTGTAGGTCACTACTTTCTGGAAAAATCTGAAGTACGTTCATGTTTGAATTCAGCAATCCCTTTCCTAATTCTTAATAACGAAGGACCAGACTCTATAAAACTATACTAACTTTTTATCGATGTCAGTTGGCGACGAACCTCGAATGACGGAAGCCTAGTTTATCCATTATAACGAAAAGGAGCGAAGTCCAAGGCATTAAAGAAAATCTACTGCTGACCCTACACAATATGTACGAACATAGAAAAATGTTATACATATCAACGCAATCTCAGCCAGGCCAAGAACTTCTCCTCGTCCTAATATCACGTTTTTTTTTTTTTTTTAATTAAAATAGCATTTCCCAAAGGGGGCCCGCGTAAGCTATTTATGTATTCAGGTAATTTATTTAGGTCTCGATGACAAGAAGATCAGAGTGTTTGAACAACTAAAACTGATTTATACACTTTAAATAAAAATGGAAAGAATTTTCCTCTGTGATTAAGAAACTGTTCGAGACGTGAATCTCAATCAAGAAGTAGTACGTCTCTTAAAATAACAGCTACTCGTCTGATTAGAAGGGTGTGCTAACCATGAACAACGTCCATAGTAGTTGAACCGTTAGAGAACACGCTGCTATTCGACACATTTCTACACATTCTCTTCTACACTCACAAGAGAATGAGTCTTGGTCATAAGAGAGACGAAGATACGACTTCCAGCTCCAATCCATCACAAATTTTAATATTTCAGCGAGTTTCATTTCGATGTACGCTTTTTACAGACTGACCCTGAAAATTAGGTATCGCTTACAGTTAAAAACTGTAAATATGAATCATTCACGTTTACACTGGGGATATGTGTCCGAATGTAATATTCACGCATTCTGGTTTCGTAGTTAGTATTTATAAGACTGGATGTTCTATTATAGACAAAGAGTATATTGCATTAGCGTAACTGGCTCAGTTTCAACTCGATTTAGTAGTGAGGCAATGGATAGCAGAGGACAAACGTTTGTCTGCATGCAATAACGTATGTTCCACTTCGTTTCACATTCAAAATGTGTTTGCAGTGTTCGGAAACAGACAAGCGACCTTACAGGGAAGGCCAAGAGAGTTTACTAGTTGAACACAGCTCCTCACATGCTGATCTGTCCATCTGAAGTGTTTGGCAGCTTACGTCATTTCTTAGCACTGATTCAGAGTTTCTAACACTCTAGGTGAGTCACAGTCCTTCACAACCTGTTATCTGAGAAATGACAGGTAAAAGATTATTATTTTTAAGTGTAAACACTAGATGATTCGTGCTGTAATCGTATGCCTCCATCTATGAAATGAGCTGACCAAGAGACCCGGAAATTGAAACAAACAAGGACAATTTTGTGAAGGTTGTCATCTTGCTTTCAGCTGTTAGAATTTTATACTACGACTGCAATTTTGGTTTTAAACCATTTTCGAGTACCTACAAAACATAATACAACGTTATGAGAACAGACTGAATAGGAATTAACAGTAGGTACAACCAATTTTGTAGTCTGCTGACATTCATATACCGTACTTACAAGATTCGACGGAGGTAACAACGTAATACGCTCATCAAAGAACAGCTAGTCAGCGATACCAGGCAATGTTCCATTTTATCTTCTGTGATTTTTGAGTGGATTGTATATATATATATCACACATCTAAATGCGTGAACTTGCAATAGATTATACTGAATGTCTAAAAATCGAGAAAATTTTTATTTCTATGATCTGTCTGTTCATTGAGTATAAATTGTGGCTGTTCTTTGAAAGCGTTATAAATTTCAATTTCTTCTAGAGCGCCCCTTGATCTCCCTTTCTTTGCCCTATGTAGGACCTTTAAAGATTTCTCGTTGCTGCTGGTGTTGTGATTTTAGTTTCGTAGATGTATACTAAATGTAGATCTACAGTTCTTGTTTACTTTTGTGCACTCTTTGAATCTTTTAGAAAACCACCGACCTGTCTGGCCCACATAAAATTTTTTATATTCATCAGATTTGATTTTATAACTCCTGGATTGTGCAAATGATATTTTTTATTGTTGAAACTTCCTGGCTGATTAATACTGTGTGCCGGACCGAGACTCGAACTCGGGACCTTTGCCTTGCGCGGGCAAGTGCTCTTTTAACTGAGTTATCCAAGCACGGCACGCCCCGTCCTGAAAACTTGACTTCTGCCAGTACCTCATCTCCTAACTTCCAAATTTTAGAGAAGATCTCCTGCGAATCTTGCAGAACTAGCACTCCTGAAAAAAAGTATTTTTTTATTGTTGTTTGTGTGATTATTGTCACTTCTTTGTTGTTCGTATGGTACCCGGTTCGCACATTAGTTTTACGAAAATTATCGGCTGGTCTGTCTTATATAGCACTATTGTAAGGTAAAGTAAAGTATTTCGTTTTTTCTGTTTCTGCTTCTCTTGTTAATATTATTTCTCGATCCATATTGTAGCTTTTGTTATGTAATTGGGTAGAATAATTTTGTCTACAGTATCAGTATTGTAGCTGTTATTTGTTGCTATGTGTTTCAGTATACATAACTCTGAAAATTTCATTCTGTTCTGATGGGAGGTTAATGTTTCTGTTGGTTATGAAATGAAAAAAGACTTCCTTATGCATTTCTGGGTGGTATAAACTGTTGTGGATTATGCTGTCAGTGCAGGTTTGTTTCCGAAATATTCCGATTCTGTGAGCGCTATTGGCATTAAATACCATCCAGTTTAAAGAATTAATGGACTTTCGTTTTTCCAGTTTCATAGCAAAAACGATTTTTGGATGTACACTGTTAAATTGTCCTCATTGCGTTGCACTATGTTTTGTAGATGTTACGGCTTAATGGGGAAACAATAATCGTTAAGTTAAATTCTAACAGTTGAAAGCAAGATGACAACTTAAAAAAATTATAGAAGCTATGTACCAATATTACAAGAAGATAAAAGGAAAATAATACAATAAAGATAATAGTTCAAAAAAAATTCGTACACAACTTCCAGTAGCAAAGAGTAACGGATCTCTGGCTAGAGAGGTTCACGATGGGTGCACAAATTAATACATTCTGAAAGTCGGCCTCCAGACGGCAACACAACAGTCTGTTGACACCGAACAGAACCGCTTACACAAGAAAAGTAACCGCCGATGCAGCAAATGATGTAACTATGCCGTAGGCGAATAACCGGCATATGTGTTTTATAAACAGCAGGCTGTACCAATCGCTCGAGGAGCGAAGTTGTAACGAATTTTTGTTGTGTTTAACTTTGACTCGGCCGTCAGAAGCCAAGCAGGCCGTCCCAATGATGGCACTTCCACTGAGCAAGTCAGTTTTAAAAATGCAATGCCCCGAATGAGACCTAGTGAATAATGCGTCGTTGAACTAGAAAAACAGGGCACACTCTCTTCTGTCCTAAAATGAGACAAATGGTTTCCCCTAGTAGTCTGTTAATGTCATGGAATCGAACTGACGGCAGTTTTTAGAATGGACCCTCGCTATTTATAGGTTGATGTGAAATATGGGAACAACAAATAATCATAAGCTGAGCGGGCTGCTGTAAAACGGTTCTTTCAGCCAAATATCGCAATAGGCTGAGTGTGTGAAACGGGGGAGGGAGGTTACCAAGTCTAGATCCTGTAGCCGAAAGTTAAAATACTGTGTGTGTGTGTGTGTGTGTGTGTGTGTGTGTGTGTGTGTGTGAGAGAGAGAGAGAGAGAGAGAGAGAGAGAATAGCAAACAACAAAACAGCGATATTTTACTGTCATATGTGAAAGTCAATGTATCGCAAAGAAACCTACCGTGTTTACCAACTCGGTAAGACTGTCATTACTCTGAGAAGAAGAGGTTAACACAGGAGATGTATTCGTGGCGGGCCGCATCAAACCAGTCAGAAGACTGGTGACAGAAAAAAAAGACTGTCGCTTTTTTTAACCACCACGACACAGCAAGTAATTTAAGTAATGTCACCTCGACAGTGCGATATAAATAGTTTCCACATCGAAACAATACGTAACTGAAGTAAGTTCTGAAGGCAGTCTGCCCTTCATATATATTTCAGCAGCATTCCTTAACGAAGGTTGTCATTTGAGTCAATATTAGATTTGTCGATCCCACTTATCTGGTCAATGAACCCTCTGCCAGACACTTGAGAGTAATTTTCAGAGTATCCACGTAGATTTAGATTCTACGATGTCCCACGGGCACTTTAAACGCACAGTGGAAACTGGACACTTTAAAAAGAAGTATTACCTTGGATGTAACCGGAGTTAACTCCAGGTGCGGCGACCGCGTCATCCCAAAATCGCCATTCTGTTGCTATGGATTTTACAACAATTACTTTTTATCGGCTACTCTGTTGTGACGTCTGCTAAGAATTTCGCTGCCGACTTTGAATACGTCGTCGTTACTGAAAAATATACTATATAAGGATAAAGATTATCTGTTTTTAGTCAAAGTTGATATCCGAAACTGGTAACGAGCTACGGACTTATTATTTAATTGCTTAGCATTGTGTTATCAAGATAAAGCGCTATCTGTTGGATACCTTCGTAGGTACCAATAATGCAGAACCGCTACAGTAATAGTCACCAGTCGCATGATCAAATGTACTCTCAATCAACACGACGCAGCAAGAGGCACTGGATATGGTGGGAGATACGGGGAGTGGGGAAGGAGAGTGAAGTAGTGAACTGGTCATTAGCGGAACAACTCACTGACTGTCTTACTCGATTTGGGCGCGTACCTACCATTCAGCACTAAATTAAATACAGGGTATTTCGAAAAGAATGACCTCATATCTAAACTCCATAGTTATTGGTAAAAACATACTACAAACATGGGATAAATTTCCAGATACTAACAAAATCAAAGTCTTAGCTATGCTATTCCACATGTTCTTCCCTCATCATCAGCCAGAACTTTATGACCACCTGCCTAACAGCCGGTATGTCCACATACGGCACGGATAACAGCGGCTACGCGTCGTGGCATGAAAGTAATAAGGCCGTGATAGGTTGCTGGGGCGAGCTGGTACCACATCTGCGCCCCCAAGTCACCTAATTCCCGTAAATTCCGGGAAGGCGGATGATGATGAGCTCTGACGCCACATTCAAGCACATCCCAGATGTGTTCCATCGGTTCAGATCTGGCGAAATGGGGGGGGGGGGGGGGGGGGGGAGAAGCACAACTATTGGAGCTTGCCAATGTGTACCTCACCTCGAACAACACCCTCACTCTAACCTTGTGACATGGCGCATTATCTTGATCAAAAATGCCACTGCCGTCGTTACGAAGGGGGCATACGTGGTCTGCAACCAGTGCACGATACTCCTCGTCCGTCATGGTGCCTTGCGTGAGCTCCACTGGACCCATGAAAATGCTGCCGTGAATTCCTAAGGGACCAAACTGCTGAGGTCATCTGTCCCTAGACTTATACACTACTTAAACTAACATATGCTAAGAACAACACAGACACCCATGCCCGAGGGAGGACTTGAACCTCCAGAGGGAGGGGCCGCGCAGTCCTTGACACTCCGCGCGGCGGCGTGAATGTTCCGCGGAGCATAATGGAGCTGCCGCCAGCTTGTCACAGTCCTGCAGAACAGATGTCAAGAAGTTATCCCCCTGGAAGACGACGGATTCGCGCCCTCTCATCGGCGCGAAGGAGGTCTCAGGATTCATCAGATCATGCAACGCTCTGCCACTGCGCTAACGTCCAGTGCCAATCATCACGTGCCCATTTCAGTCGTAGTTGCCGATGTGGTAATACTGTAGTGTTAACATTGGCACATGGACGGGTCGTCGTCGGCTGCGTAGGCCCATCGTTAGGAAAGTTTGGCGCGCTGTGTGTTCAGACATCAGTACTCTGCCCAGCATTAAAGTCAGATGTTAGTTTCGCCAGAGTTCGCTGTCTGTCCTGTTTTACCGATCTGTCCGGCTACGTCCGACATCCGTAATGAACGGTGGCCGCCCAACCCTTACACGTCTGGACGTGATTTCACCTTACTTTCGCCACATTCTGAAGACACCAGAGCACTCCACTAACACCCGACAAGTCGAGGAGTTTAAAAAACACTCGTGCCGAGCCTCCAGGCTATCACATTCTTCCCTCGGTCAAACTCTCATAGATCGTGCGCCTTCCCCTTCTACACACGGACAGCACGCTCGCTGATACTATATGCACTGTGTGGCTGGCTGACTAGCAGGCATTCCTAGTCAGGTGACGCTGCTATCGCCTGGACGGGATTATATCTGTAGTAGGTCGATGGTCATAATGTACTGGCTAATCAATGTACTGTATGTGAGCAGCAGCAGCAGCAGCAGCAGCAGCAGCAACAACACGAACAACATCTAGATGATAGATAAATTTGTCATAAACTTTACACACGTATCTGCTTTTAGAGAAGATTTAGCGGCTCTTATTGGGTTCTTGACAACCACTGTCACGAGGGTAATGGGGAGATGAACATATCCCCGCAAGAAATGGCACAAAAAGCGTTCACCTTAGATGAGTCTTCGTACGCAATAATGTCATGAGGGTCTGCAGTCTCCAAATGCGCATGTTACCGCTAACATGAAATGTTGCCACCCCACTGATAATTAACCGTGGTAACAATGACAAAAAAATGTTGTTCATGGTGCTGCTGATTGGCAAACACAGGATTTGTAATAGATAGATAGACAGACATAACCAGCGATCACAGGCTCTGCAGACCACGCGCTGCTACCACAAACTGCCTCCATTCCTTCCTGTTATGTGCCCGGTTGCTCCAGGTGCCTTCAATTCCCAGGGCTGCTAGGTCCTTCGCCAGGTCATCCATCCAGTGCTGCCTTGGTCGTCCAAGGGGGCGTTTGGTTACTGCTCTAGTGCCATCTTCGCCTGTCTTCCATCTCTTATTTGTAATACAATAGCTAAAACTTAAAGACTTTGTAAGCATTTTCCAATTCATCCTATGTTTGTAGAAGGTTGTAATAAATATGGGGTTTTGAAATCAGGTCGTTCTTTTTGGAAAACCGTGTATTCTCGTAGCAGATTTGGAAAGATTCCTGACAAAGTGTAGACAACATTCTTCTTGTCAACTATCACAACCGACAGCTCTCTCTGTCCCAGTCCGCTTATAAAGCACTGTCTGACAGTCATGTCTAAACTGCGTGGGAGTAATAAAACTGAAATCAGCGTGGTGGAACATAAAATCTGGAGTCCCAGAGGGTACGTTACAAGATACATTCCTCCTCTTAATAAACGCGTATCGTCCTACGAATGACTGTTTTTTATGTTAACTTGGATTTTAACTCAGTAATACCATAGCTATTTCAGAAAATAGCTGAGAAGTCCTGCAGCTGGTTCAGATAGCAGGGGGAAGGTCCTTATTTCGCAAAGAAACAGTGTGCAGTTTGGAACAAACGCTACCTGGTGCCAGAAATAGATAATTCCGTACACTAAATGAAACACTAAGTTTAAAATTAGTTGTTCTCCAGCTCATTAAGTTGCAATGATAGATAGTAATTTCGTATGGTTCAATGGTCTGGCGCACGTCTTTCTATTAGAAGCGGCTTTAGTATCCCTAACCTACCCCAGTTTAACGTAGAATCCGGACCATGTGTTGTTCTGGCGGCTACTCACAACTGAACTAAGTGAAAAGCTCAAACCAGCACATTTTGCACTTAAAGGTCTATCTGTGCTGACTTCAGAAGCATTGAATCAGCTTACCTTGCAGACGTGCACTACCTGATTTCTAATGTAATTATTGTCTAGGGCAATTCACGAAAACAAAATGGAGTATTTACCTAGGAGAAGCTCGAATAATAATAATAAAAATTCAGTTTGTAATGTAGATAACAGCTCATCATGCAGTCAGGTTAACTGTAATTTAGACAGCCAGAATTCATGTCAGAAAACTATTTCCCCTGTCGACTTTACCCCCTTGTCTACGCTTAGGGAGATGCGTTATTTACCCTGCTGCAAAAGTCATCACCAAGAACTTGTGAATCCTAACGAATCTGCAAAAAATTAACATTTTTAAACTACTCCCAGATTCTTTTTTAAAATGACAGTAGTAATCACAGTGAACAAGAATATCTTCTGTACTCTTAAGTGGCTTATTCTTTGCTCAGTATGAGCGTGTTTATGAATGAATGAAGTAATTAATAATTGAAATGTGATGTGTAGAAAAAACATCCGATTTTGGCGATTTGATTTCTAAACAGGGCATGGCATGAAGGATAATGTTCTAAGCAAAAGCAAGTATACACTGCCAGATTCCCACTTTTTTTTTTTCATGGAACAAAATGTGCCACGAGCGTATTTGTGATTTCGTCGACTGTTTTTCGCTATTCGTTCGCCCATCCCCTAATATTATTATTTCACAACGAAGGTGTAATGGAGTGTGGTGGACTCGCATTACAGTTTACTTTTCAGCCTTTATAGCCGCTAACTCGTTCACATAAATTCGTGCTCTGATATCCCCGCCATACTCAGTTATCTCAGACGAGGAGCTATACACGGTCGAGAATGGGAACAATCCCCGACTCTACCGTAAGCGGCCGCATTGTGACGTACATTGGACAGTGCCTCTGGGGTCTTAAGGGGCCTGCACGCGTTCGATATTTATTGGCAATACTAGTTTGCCAAACCTTCAGTACACTGCAGCGACTTCACACCATCAATAATATTTACAAAAATTAGTAGTTAACAACGCGGTTTTGCAAGATTAAGAGGTCTAACACCCATAAGAAAGCCTGTGCTGCAATAATATTAGCTGTAGCTTGCAAGCAACAGAAAACTCTGAAAAAGAGGTCATGTCTCCTAGAATGGTTGGCAGAGAAAAAAAAGTGTGACTGGTTAAATGTTAATTTACTGTCAAATCAGAACCATCGCCCTGAAATATTGCATAAACTACTCTCCGATGGGTCCCGCATTGTAAGACAAGTTATTAATGGTGATACGGGGTAAAACAGAAATTCAAAATACGTCGACGGGAGCTGAGAATTAAATTCAAGACATCTTGTGACAAGCAAATCATTCGAATGCTCGAATTTTAGTTCTGTAATATCAGGAAACACTATTATGAAATTCTGTGGAAACCTGTGAAGTAGTAGTATCTGACTGGTAAGGATATTTTCAGGCAATTAACATAATTTTTTTTACGTTTCGTAATAGTTTGGTGAAACTGATACTATTTTTCTAAGTGGAGGGATTTTTCCAAACTACGTAATTTACCGACCTATACTATATTTTCCAATTAATAAAGCAAGCAGTGTAAGAGACATGTCCGTTGACCAGACTAAAATAGTATATTCAATGATTACCCTCCCATACGTCTATTAAATTTATTTTGTGTTAAGAGAGTACTTGTGGAAACTGAATCTGCACAAAGCCGAATTGAAAACTTAAACAGTACACACTAACATCACGTGGCTGGTTTACGAAGCTCTGTCAACATTTGAATCGAGAATATTATCAAACCGCCAGTACTTTATGTCAGATGTGCAGTGTGTCTTGACAATACTGAGAGTATTTTGAGGACCATCAATACTTCTCATCAATATTTCTAGTATTGAAAATAGTACAATATTATCCGACTACGATATTGCAGTAAACAAGTACAGTGGTGACCACGGAAAACGCATTGCATTATGAATGTTTTTAAGACAATTGTGCATATATTACGAGTATCAAGTGATCCGGCGTGTCCTCGTGAAGTATCACGATAAAAACTCACCATAAACAGACAGGAGCGACCTCACTCCCAGGTGCAATGATATTGTGGTCGACTAACCACGCTCAGATGGTCGATATATTTTAGGTCTCTTAATATTACTGATCGTACGAGGCCCCGTTCAGCTTTCCTGGACCGGTCATGCGGACTCCGGAATCAGTCGCTTGCTGGTTCTAGCCGGATTCTTGTTTAGTCGGCCTACCCTCTCTCGCATTCGTGTTGTTAACACTCCGCGTTCTCTTAGTCCCGTGTTGTCCCGGACGTTGGCGATGCCCCCTTGTCGGATTGGGAACCTCAGCTCGCCGGTTAGACTGACGTTTGGTGTTTGTTCACGGGCGCCGCTCGTACTGGTACTGCATGCTCATTCCGAGCGTTTTCCTGAACGCTACCGTTGACACCGACACAACCCAGTAACCAGCAGTAGATCCCTTCCTCTGTCGCTGAATTAAGTAATGGGGCTCGAGTTGTGTGCATCAGTCCAACTGCATGAGCGTACGAGCTCAACTGCGTGTCAGGTAGCAGTTGACGCTAAATAACGAAAAGTGTGAGATGATCCACATGAGTTCCAAAAGAAATCCGTTGGAATTCGATTACTCGATAAATAGTACAATTCTCAAGGCTGTCAATTCAACCAAGTACCTGGGTGTTAAAATTACGAACAACTTCAGTTGGAATATGGAATGATCATATAACGATGATCGTCGGTAAAGCAGATGCCCGACAGATTCATTGGAAGAATCCTAAGGAAATGCAATCCGACAACAAAGGAAGTAGGTTACAGTACGCTTGTTCGCCCAATGCTTGAATACTGCTCAGCAGTGTGGGATCCGCACCAGGTAGGGTTGATAGAAGAGATAGAGAAGATCCAACGGAGAGCAGCGCGCTTCGTTACAGGATCATTTAGTAATTGCGAAACCGTTACGGAGATGATAGATAAACTCCAGTGGAAGACTCTGCAGGAGAGACGCTCAGTAGCTCGGTACGGGCTTTTGTTAAAGTTTCGAGAACATACCTTCACCGAAGAGTCAAGCAGTATATTGCTCCCTCCTACGTATATCTCGCGAAGAGACCATGAGGATAAAATCAGAGAGATTAGAGCCCACACAGAAGCATACCGACAATCTTTCTTTCCACGTACAATACGAGACTGGAATAGAAGGGAGAACCGATAGAGGTACTCAGGGTACCCTCCGCCACACACCGTCAGGTGGCTTGCGGAGTATGGATGTAGATGAAGGACCACATAGATAATATTGTCGGGAAGGCGAGCCAAAGGTTGCGTTTCATTGGCAGGACACTTAGAAGATGCAACAAGTCCACTAAAGAGACAGCTTACACTACACTCGTTCGTCCTCTGTTAGAATATTGCTGCGCGGTGTGGGATCCTTACCAGGTGGGATTGACGGAGGACATCGAAAGGGTGCAAAAAAGGGCAGCTCGTTTTGTATTATCGCGTTATAGGGGAGAGAGTGTGGCAGATATGATACACGAGTTGGGATGGAAGTCATTACAGCATAGACGTTTTTCGTCGCGGCGAGACCTTTTTACGAAATTTCAGTCACCAACTTTCTCTTCCGAATGCGAAAATATTTTGTTGAGCCCAACCTACATAGGTAGGAATGATCATCAAAATAAAATAAGAGAAATCAGAGCTCGAACAGAAAGGTTTAGGTGCTCGTTTTTCCCGCTCGCTGTTCGGGAGTGGAATAGTAGAGAGATAGTATGATTGTGGTTCGATGAACCCTCTGCCAAGCACTTAAATGTGAATTGCGGAGTAGTCATGTAGATGTAGATGTAGATGTAACTATTAAAAGAATCGAAGTCATGGAAATTTCCTTGTCGCATAAGGCATCGTCTCTTAACACCATCTTCTGGAACGCTTACAGCTTTGGAAAATAATGCATGTTGGTAGTTCCTACAAAAATAATCATAAAGGATGTCGGGTAAGAAGAACGAAGTGGTGCTAGGTGCTCTTGTTCCATATCATCAAGTAAAAGCCTTGGGCGCCTTAGAAATCATCGTACAAACGTATCCCACACGTGTGAAACGTTTCCGTAATGCCAAAATAATTGCAGAAATCAGGCATCCAGTAACTTATCACATACGCACTGACGATCAATGTTGGTATCCCGTACATGATACCAAAAATAGCTTTCGGAAAGTCTATAACGCCGCGGTACGTTGTAATCCTTGCATCACAGTGGAACCACGTGTTCCCTATCTCTGCGGCAAGCGTCTCCGAAAGCAAGGACTTCCTTGTAAACCACCACCCGACAGACAAAGCGGCGTCGCCAACTTCTGGGAAAACCGTTGCCTGCGACCATTCAGCGGGAAGCCAGCCAGCATTGTACCCGACAGCAGCCTGCAGAAGACCGCCCCCAGCGGTCGCACGATGAACTAAATTTTGCGGAGACCTGGAGAACACGAGGTAAGGATCCAACAGGTGCTTGAAAACGTTAAAATTGGACACATGCAGTTCTTCGTCGCGCTCGTTTCATGTTTATTATTTAACATACTCTTGCTCGTGGTTAGGTTCGTCTTTGGAGTGGTAGACAAGCTTACCGCGGCGATGCCTTTCCGGGACGTGACTATACCGTGTACATGCCCAGCTTCGAGCGTTTCGGATGTCTATCGCCTTTCGTGGTCGTTTCGAGTTCTGACGAGACACGATATTAGATTTTGTTTTAGTTGAAGCTCTTATTTAATGGTTTTTTATTATAATGTATGTCCTATGACCATATGCTGTTTCAAATACTGAGAATCTTTATAAAGCGCGTCGGTATTTGTACGATTTGTTATAATTAAATGTACTGAACTAAATGGTACAAAATCTAGTATTTTCACGAAAGCGTAGTAATTAGAAGTTCTGCATTACGAAGTGAGATACATATACGAGGTTTGTAACTTAAATAGTGGCAACTATTTATTCACAATCGATACAAAAGAGTTACATGTTTGCATCTGTTACTGTACTTCAAAGTAGTCACCAGCGTTGTGTAGAACCCGTTGCCAGCGATGTGGAAGGCGTAATGTACCGTTAGCAGAGACTGTTCTGCGACGGCGCGATTGGAGCGGTCTACTGCCTGTCGAATCTCTGGAGCAGTTCTGAAGCGAATCAAATCAAAGTCACAAGGACGTAAGTAGTATTACTTTTCGTTTTTGGAACATTACCTGCGACTAGCTTTGCGAAAGACGCGGCGACACTTTCTGCGTAACCCACCCATCATTTTGCTCGCCAATGTGCGGGCGCATACAGCGCAAGCTGTGGCTGCTCTGTTCGATCGATGGGACTGGGAAGCACCGTGCCATCCACCATACTCCCTGGAATTAAGTCCTTGTGTCTTTGATTTGATTTCAAAGATGAAGAAACCACTTCGTGGCATTCGCTTCAGAACTGTTCCAGAGATTCGACAAGCAGTAGACCGCTCCATTCGCACCAACAACAGAACAGGCTCTGATAACGGTATACTACGCCTTCCACATTGCTGGCAACGGGTTCTACACAACGCTGGTGAGTACTTTGAAGGACGGTAACAGATGCAAACATGTAACTCATTTGTATAGATCATGAACAAATAGTTGCCACTATTTAAGTTACAACCCTCGTAGTTCGCGTCCTTCTACTTTTTTTTTTTTTGCCTCCGCTTTTCTAACAGATTCTGAGACGTTCTTATTAATTTAAGGAAGGTGTGTTCTGTAATATTCGATGTAATGGAAATATAAGGAGTGAGTTGTCATTGTCTTTAACGTAAAAAGCATGAAGTACGCAAATGTCAATTAAGATTCAAAACAAGTTGACCATATGATACAAAATAGTGTCACTGAGAATAATAAGCATAGAAAACACTGATACGTGTGAAAAATAAAAGATAACGCAGACTCAGCAGTCTGCAAAGCACAAAAAGAAAATTCACAAGCTGGTTATTTTAGGAGACTTTTTTTCAAACCAGAACAAGTACTTTCAGGGTGATTCCTTGACGATTATGATATAGACTTTCAGAGCTGGTGGTGAACGGCAAATGTATCAATCTGAGGTAAGGGACCCTGGTCATTCAAAGTCCGAGTTAAAAGGCTGAAGCGAAAATCCTTCTGATATCTCTGACAGTTCACCTCTTCTACTGCAAGCTCTTTGCCTTCCGTATTTTGAGGTGCGATAGCATGGACCAAACAAGGAAAAATGTCTAGCAAACATAGGCTCTAAAGTGCGCATGTTAAGAGCTATGAGCACTTATCAGTAGAGGAAATGTTTCACAGTAGCAAAGATAAATAAGTGCTCACACCTCTTGAAGTGTGCACATTAGAGCGCATGTCTACTGAACATTTTTACTTTATGTGAGCCATGCTACCTCCTCTCAAAATATGGGCAAACCTGCAGTAGAAGAGGTCCACTGTCAGAGGTGTATGAATGATTTTCGCTTATAACTTCCATCTCGGTCGTTTAAGGAACCCGGTTCCTTACCTCAAATTGGTACATCATCCCACGAAGTTTACATCATTACGCAGTTACTCTGCATTCTCGTTGTTTCATTTACTTTCAAGTGCAAAGAAAAACTTTTTTTTCTTGCAATTAACTATAATTTTCCTGAAGAATGAGAAGATACTTCACACAACCAGCGCACTTTTACCACTGGGGGAGTTTATTGTTAACACAGATATACAAATAGGGCTACGCAGATTCTCACTTTCAAAGAAACAAAAAGCAGCAATAGTTTCCAAATTGGGGTGAATGTAACAGTTAAAGATGTGTGTTGCTGCTTTAATTCTTGTGCAAGAATGGCTACCAGTCACGTTGCTTTGCATTTACCATCTTTCTGGGGTTTCAGACGAGTGTTATGATAATTGTACATTTATTATTCTGGTAAAGAAATCACGTATAATTTTGTAAAAGTATCTAGACGACTATGTTTTTACGTGGTCCTCAAATGACTAGGAAGATTAATTAAAACGAAGTCAAAAAGGCCAAATCTAAGAAGACGAACGATATGACATATCCTCTGGTGTGCAACCTATAACTACGTTTCCATTTATTAATACTAAAGAGGCAAGCAAAGTGACTGTGCATATGCGGACCATTTCTGGAATGAACATAACTTTGTTAGCCACACATTAATTCCATGCTTTATAAATAATTACGTATTGAAAACAGCAATGAGTTTTATTACTTCTAAGAATCATTAGATCGCGACATCAAGTATAACAGACGTAAACAATTTCGAATAATTAATTTGAGTAGATATGTCATAAAAAAATTTATTTATGGTGTAATAAAGTTTGTAACCTGAAAGTTTCTCTAAAATAGTGTCCACCACCACAAAACGACTACCAGTACAGCACTCCACAGTTCCAAAGCGGCAGCTTATTTTAAGACACGCAGTTGCTTCGTGACAGCGACTCTAATGCAGGCGATTGTCTCAGACTTAAAATAGCGTTGTCATCCTCCTACACAGGCCGGACGGTAATTTCGCCGGACGGCTGTGATACCATAATGGCTCAAACGACCGCCTGACGACGACGATGGCGAGGTTACACAACACTGCGCAGATTGCAGGCGTACCTGCCCCGCTGAGACTGCGCTGGTAAGGCTGGTCGAGCAGTGGCAGGTATCTGAAACTCATAAGGCACCGCGACACTAGTAAAGCACCTCCACAGGTGACAGTGCTACGAGCAGAGAGGCGCCTCGAAATAATTCTCCCCAGTGATCTTAGAACACTTAGTTTCTCGCGACTACGTTAAGCGGACAGCTACACGACTTTACTCTTAATTAACATGCTCAACGTACCGACCACATCAACTACGCACTTTGAGCTAATGTAAGGCAGATACAAACGATCTCGGTCGTATGACTTTTCACTTCAGCGCCGTAACTCACAAAAGCTTTAGCGAAGGCAGGCATCACCTGTTGGGGACACCACAGCGACCGACTGGAATTAATGCACTGATAAAACCGCCGCAGGACGTGTATTATTTGACTTGTAGCTAGCTTCGCTCATAAGACGGGAATATCTTCAGATATTCATCGCCCTGACACCAATACGTTAAAGGTTTAAAGGTCCGATGGGCAATAATGTCAACCTTTAAGACGCTGCCATCAGGGCAAGATGCTCGCGTCCGTACCAGCTGTAAATCATATTACCCGACAACTGGAGGTTTTATTGGTACATCAAACCCTTAATGCCGAACGTCACGAAATCGAATCGTACCAATGCTGTGCTAATAAGTGTAAGGTTAACTGTTACTGAATGCCCGTGCAGGTAGATGCTGCAGTCTCCTGATTGTTTCGGTTATCTGTAAAGCACCATGGTTTGTGATTTTAATCTTTCATCTATAAATTCATTCAAACATTAAGGTGTTAGTAAAAGTCTTACTTCACACTGGGTGGATATTAAAATTTAGTTCTTCGAAATGCTTTTCCTCACAAATTACTGAATTAAGTGATTATTTCTATCGAGTGCTTTGATTGTTGAATTCATGTAAGATTAATCAGATAAACGTTAAAATCTACATTACAAGCAGAAAGCATTCGCATATTGTCCCACGTTGGACACGTGAACCATTTAAGATATTGTGTTTAACTTTGCGAATATAACTGTTTGGCATGGCTGCACGTAGAGTAAATATGGAATTAAAGATATATAATGAATGAAAATATCTATCTGTGGTAATACATCCCATTAATTATCTGAGGTTGGTGCACAGAGAGAGGTGTAGCATTTGGGCTACATTAAGGTAGAGTTATCCGAGGGGTACGACGAAAGACGGGAGGGACTGGGAGTGAGAGGCACCGCATTGGTTCCCAACAGATGGCCAGTCTTCTGCAGTGACTTCGTTGTCAATAGTGCGTTCAACGGTAAGCTTCCTTTTTTTTTCTAAGTGACTAAATTTGGCCGAAATACAAGGTTGACATTACATCTGAACAAAATACTCCTCGCTGTCCGCTAAATGAGTACGAAAGGACGATGGAAGTGTGTAACAAGTTTCCCCTCACACTGTAGCGATAGACATGCGCCATGCATGGCCAGTACCACCCTTAAATAGCGTCTCCTGTAAACACGCACGCAGTGCGTTCGATAAATTATCACTTTGCCTTGCCTCACTTCGTCGTTGCAGAATGCCACCGCTTCCCGTGCGCCCTTCCAATGTACCCACATTTGATCTCAATAACGAATGCCGGCTAGTAAAAAACGTTACGGAGGAAGACTGTAATACATACTCGTTTCTGAAGTTTGTTTTACGTAAACACACAGGACTGGAAGACGGTGGGAGCACGCAGTGTTACAACGCATCATTAATAAAGCTCCGCAGCGTTCAGCCGAGCACAGTAACAACTCGTTCACCATTAGGTGCTACAGGCACTTTACGTAATTTCGGTGTCAACTTGAGAGGATCCGACTGCAACGCAAGAGAATAAAAATTCCAAGCTATGAAAATGTCGGTTTGGAGCCAGACATCACTTGGTACTTTCGTTAATAAACACTGACGGAAATGTACGGTGTTACACCATGAACAGTTTGACCGAACACTAGTAAACACATTCCAGTGTTTCCACATCTGTTGATTAAAATTTCATCATTATGTGAGCTTATTTTGAATATAGAAAAGCACCACCCCGTTCTTACAGATGAAAAATGGCGGCTATTGGGTGCGCCTAACGTTACTGAAACTTTTCAGGTTGATATCTCAACACAGCATGCCCAGAGGACGTATATGTGCAGCTTATTGTCTAAAGAGCTTTGAGAAAGACCCGATAATTGGCATGACCGACGGGATAGCATCATATGGACAGATCGCAACAGACCGTTAGCTGTAGCGATATTACTGCAGAACGAGATGATGTGATACGGACTAAGGACGACAGTGTGAGAAGAAGAATAGGCAGACATAGATCCTTTCAGAAGAACTACACTACGGAAAAAATCTTAGGATTATGCTAATAGCTGACGAATATAGGTTGACGACAGCTGCAATCTCAGCAGAAGTCACAGGCCGACATTCACCACGAATCGTCAGGATTACTAGCTTGTTGGAGAACTAATTGCTATGCTTCGTTTGCTGCCCACAATGTATTACAGGCAACAGAGGATTTAGTGTAAAATCAGAGTCAAATTGGACATTACGTGGCATTTTGTGGTGTTTAACAAAACAGCAATGAGTCGATTTTGTTTTTGACTATCAGATCGATGCCAAAGCGTCCGTAGGCAATTCTGTTCCTGGTTTAATCTGTGGGGAATTAGTGGATACGACAACGTGTATTTGATAATAGTTGAAGAGAGATCGAACAGTCGTTAGTACCCAGCAACAATCGTAAACTTTGTTGACATAAGATTATGGAGCCCATACTGCAATTCACACCACAAATGCCTGGAAGACTGAACAGTTCCTTCCCTGTCCCAAAATATCATCCATGAGGCATGTCTGAGATGTGATGGAAAGACAGACATTTTCATACCAAGCGGAGAGGAGGTTACACGACTTTTAGCCAACAATCCTCACGAACAGTATGGCAAGGAAATCCTCAAGATTACATTTGTAGGCTGTTTGTTTGCATGACATAACGGAGATGAAGACGACAATTCACGCTATCAACTGTTGGTCACACCTCATGCTGATTGCAGCTATCAGGCTTTCTCTTACAACGGACCAGAGTTTCACTCATATAGTACTTTTTTTTACATGATAGTTATCTAAGAAATAGCAATTGTAATATGAAAAATCGTACTAAAATGATTGAAATGTCTATGAGACAATGTCTCAAATGTGATGGAAAGACGTACACTTCGAGGAAGTGGGTGGACAACGCAGGGGGCAGGAAGGGTTTTTCTGTGAGTAGAACGAGTGTTTCTGCCCTGCTGTTCAGACAAGAGAGTTAAGGTCGAGGAGAGAGATGGTTTAAATGGCTCTAAGCACTATGGGACTTCACGTCTGAGGTCTTCAGTCCCCTAGACTTAGAACTACATAAACCTAACTAACGTAAGGACATTACACACATCCATGCCAAAGGCAGGATTCGAACATGCAACCATAGCGGTCGCGCGGTTCCGGACTGAAGCACCTAGAACCGCACGGACACAACGGCCGGCTGATGAGGGAGAATGACCTTGGTATGACAGTAGAGAAAACAGATGGTATGGCAATCTCTGCGCTTCTTTGCACGCAGCCAGGGTAGCCGTGCATATGATGGTGAAGTACGATGAAAAAAGACGAACATCACAAATGTAACGAAACAGGCTTTCAAAACCAGTTCTAGGCGCCATTAGCTTTCCTGAGAAAGACCTTATATGATAACACTGCTGTAACCAACAATTGTACAAATTTCTTTTTCTGGTCAAGAGGGTAGGACTTCTTGTATTTTTGTAGTGCATGGAAGGATGCTGATTTCTTCTTGCACATTGCAGTTACAAGCTCAGTTCAATTTAGATTTTCTTCTACTATTACTCCCACACTCTTCGCTAGGAGAGCGATGGTACCGATTCCCCATATTTCGGGCTAATGAGCGTCGAATGACAAACCGGTACCACTTGGGTAGTGTAGCATTTTCCATTTTCGTTACAGGGTTCAACAATTTAGTTAAATTGCAAAACAAGCTGTCTTGGAAGTTTATAAAATAGCTTTACGAAATCCCGCATGCAGCTAATTATGATGTTTGGTGTGAGGCGCTCAACTGCGCGGTCATCAGCGCCCGTACAAATTTCCAATCTGTACACAATCCAATCAAGCCACTTTCACGAATGATGACGGAATTATGAGGACAACACAAACGCCCAGAGCCCGGGCAGAGAAAACCCCATCCGGCCGTGAATCGAACCGGGGACCCCGTGTTCCAGAGGTAGCAATGGTAGCCACAACAGCACGAGCTGCGGACGCATGCAGCTGAAGAATGGTTCAAATGGCTCTGAGCACTATGCGACTTAACTTCTGAGGTAATCAGTCGCCTAGAACTTAGAACTAATTAAACATAACTAACCTAAGGACATCACACACTTCCATGCCTGAGGCAAGATTCGAACCTGCGACCGTAGCTGTCACTCGGTTCCAGACTGTAGCGCCTAGAACCGCACGGCCACTTCGGCCGGCGCAGCTGAAGACAATGCGTTGTCAAAGGAATCGTTCGGTCACACCCTCATTCCTTGAAATTCTAACGATCGCCGTACAATCACATTATCAAAGTGCCAACCGCGTGTTCATATGTTGGGTGGCTCCATACTGTACCTACTGTCATCCAATTTATCTGTATCAACCTTTATTTTAAAAAGAAATTTTCTAATGTGTTTCTAGTAACATGCACTTCGAGCCAAAGTCTCGACGAACAACTTTTGACCATACTACTGTAACTTCACATAGCAAAAATGGATCTTATCTCATCGCAGAACACGAGAAATTTCTAATGTTTTGACTGTTGCTGCTAGTGAGAAGATCATCGCTACACTTGGCAATGGTGTAAGCATAAACTCATGTAATCACAGATGGAGCGCAGTATCAAAGTGATTAGCATGAATTGAATCGCAGCTAGATTCTGTATTACCATGTTTTGAGATCCACACGTACCTTAACACAGTGAATTGAACGAACAGCGTAGGTGACACAGAAGAACTCTAAACTGTGTTCGCACACTTACCTCAACCATCTGTAAATCAAGCTGTTCCGTCTTTCCTCAGCAGGACTAGTCATGGTAGAGAAGCCCAGAGGAATGCCCGTCCAGCTTCTGTTGTGGAGTAACAGCAGTATCGAGTAAACAAGCTCGGCGGCACAGATAGATACGCAGGCTGCAGAGATACGATGGTGACCGCGTATCAACGGAATCGCGGTCGGGAATTCGGAGATAAGCTTTCGGCTGACTGCGTCAC
Source organism: Schistocerca gregaria (assembly GCF_023897955.1). NCBI lineage: Eukaryota > Metazoa > Arthropoda > Insecta > Orthoptera > Acrididae > Schistocerca > Schistocerca gregaria. Next base: position 773,424,684 of record NC_064920.1, read on the forward strand.
CCGTTTGTTCTCCGATTGTGCGTTGTTCCTACGGGAAGCCATAGTACAACAGAAACACCAAGTACAGCGTACTGCGCCTCTTATCTGTTCCAGTAAACTCCCAGGGCCGTAAACAGGAATACACTGCGGGCAGAAAGCGCGCACACACCTGCTCCGGGATTTACGATCGGCGCTTTGGAGAGGTGAAAAAAAAACACATGCTTTTTACAGCTGCTCGTATCTCGTGTTCCCATTAACAGTAAGAAGAAAACTGGGAATAACATCGAACGTCTCACTGTGTCATACGATCGTTGTAAAGCTCCTGCAATGAAGGTTTTATGTGGCACAAGTAGCGACGCAATGGTAGCAAATAGTTAAACAGAACACATTTTCCTCATGTAACAGTTTCAGTTGCTGGGAATAGCACTGGTAACAACGTACACACATTCACGTCATTTCTTCTGTGGACCACTGACGCTGGTGACACTCATGTCACATTATTTGTAAGCACTGCTGAAGTCATGCGACGTTTCACGTTTTCAGTTTGACTGCACACTAACACTCCACCACGTTCGGCAGCGTTTAAAAACCTGCAGACAGCTTATCTTCTGATAAGACTGTATGAAAGATTACATGTACTACAGATCTGTCACGCCCAGTGGTTTGCGGACGAATATTATCAAGTGAAATTTACTGGGTACAATTTCAATTTGCAATTCTGCAAACGGTGACAAAAAAATGACTTTACGACTCCGCAGATAAGAATAAAGACATTCGTGGTTTCAGGTGAAATAAAAAAATATTGGTTCAATCCTATTTTTATGTAACTTTACGTGAAATTCACCTCTGACAATTAGCTGACGTTTGCATGAAAAAAATGGGATCTATTATGTACTGTATTCGACGTTGACATACAGGTCCGTATATGTTATTTGAGTGAGTTTTCCAGTAGGAAGAAAAGCAAAACTTTGTTAATGGACTATTGCAGTCAAACCGGCATTCGGGTCAATGATTGATCTACTTACTTTATGAAACCAAGATTGCAATTCCACGCTAACAAGGTAATGTTAGTTGACGTTCGTTTCATTCTGCGACAACTGAAGTTGAGGATGATAGGCATCCCAGAGAATATGCTCAAATTATTATCGGCCTTGATGAATACGCTGAAACGCTGTACGCGTTAAGTCAATTTCACGCATGTCACATATACTAGTTCTGTAATTTGCCATTAATGTATATCGAGAGCATAAACATTTTTAAATCGTATGAAAGCTACGAGTGAAAGATGGCCTGTTCAACATATTTACATGCTCAGATGAACACAAGTTTTGGGACGAGAAATTATGTAATTTAACCTCTTGGCCTACAACCCTGGGTAAGACTCGTGGTAAAGAAGTTGAGCCATGAACAATAAACACGAGTCTGCCTCGTGGTTTGTGCCTCGTACGTATTCCACTGAAACAAGGCGTTCTGGCGGTACTATGTCGGAACAAACGACAACATGAGTTGGCTGGCTCTGAGCACTATGGGACTTAACTACTGTGGTCATCAGTCCCCTAGAACTTAGAACTACTTAAACCTAACTAACCTAAGGCCATCACACACATCCAGGCGGGATTCGAACCTGCGACCGACTGAAGGGCTTAGAACTGCTAGGTCATCCATCGCTGCCAGCTGAACGTCTTTTGTTAACACTTCAGTTCATGCGATGTTATATGTAACTGACGTGACATAATACGTAACCAGTGGCCACGAAAGTCAAACTCAGTGCGTACATGTCGTAGTAAAACAAATACTTCCACCTAATGATGGAGCTCTGAAAGTAGTGAAAATAAAATAAATTTTGATTTATGACAGTAAACTTGTTGTTTCAATCGGCTTGTGCTTCAGTAGTATGGATAATTACTCATTTTCTTTGTAAGGTAATGCTGTCATCGACCCGAAGGCTGTTTCGAACACAACAGTGCTTTACCATGTATGGCCGCAATGGAAGTGATGTGTGTGTGACGTACACTGAACCTTGAACTGATTTACCTAGCCAGTTACATGAGGACCTATTAGTTTAACGTGGACGCCTAACCACGGTGAAACTCAGCATCTTTCACATTACCGGAGGTGAAAGAAGTGATAAGTGGCATAAGAGTACTAGGACTGACGGGTATCGAACCAGAGACCTTTGCGCCCGTAATCTGCCACTTTACTACTGAGGCACCGGGCCAACGTACATGTTGGGCAATTCTCCGTAAACAACCAGTATCTGTGAACTTTATTTGTGGTGAAGCTGCAGATACCTTTGGCGCCTCTCTCTCTCTCTCGCTGCTTCCTGTACAGACAACCAGGCGCGCCCGGAAACCGCAGGCAGCTGGCAGGCGTCCAGCCGACGTCACCATGAAAACTGACTCAGCTGGTGACGGGGCGCGCCAGTTTCCCACTGCCGAGTCGGGATCTCAGCTGTCCCTTGGCACGTCACGCATATTCTCTCCCCCAAACGAAAAATACATCCCACTCACCCCGCGCATGTCTGCCACCGCCCGCTGCTACAGTTATCGCAACGCAACTGTCGATATCAGGCGAGCACAGGGATGTGTCACGCAGTGAAACGAGATGGGATCGATACGAGGGCGGACTCCCTCTGTCTCTCGGGCGTGCAGCCCTTCCCTGCTGCAAACTCCGTGCAACAGCCCCATGCCGAGAACGTTCCCGTGCTGTCACTGGAAGCTAAAATCCATGTTACCTGAGGAGTTTTGCGAAACACGGAGACGGTCGAAATCAGAGCTACTATTAACAGTCCAAATTTGTTGTGTATTATACAGTGAGGGCATTAATTAGTAGTCACAAGAACGTAGCTTTAGTTTCAACAGTTAAAATATAACAAATGTTAAGTATCAAATGGATCAAAGAAAATTAACTTCGCAATGCATGCACTGCTGGCAAAAGTTATCTGCGAACGGTCGAAGACATTGCCACGGGAGTCTGCGCCGAGATTCAGTTATAAAGAGCCTGGGTACATCAGGATTCAGGGTCTTAGTTACAAAACCAAACAGCTTTACTACATCGGCGGTGTGCAATGAGTCTAAAAGGGATTTAACATTGATCCTTTGGTTAATCCCTTGTATAACGTGCAGTGTTATCTTGTACTAAAATGACACGTTTGTGTAGTACATTGTAGAAGCCGTTGATGAAATGGACTAAAAACCCAATCGACCGGAGTTTGTACATCAGTTAATTGATATCCACACCGTCGTAGGCCCCTGTAAGCCCAGGAACACTGCTGTCAAATAGATTTTATTTAAGAATGTACGCTCGAAGTCCGTTGTTAGAAAACGGAGAGTATCCATCGCGCTTCTTCCATTACGGAATACACACTGTGTTATCAGGTAACAAGCTGATCGTCTGTAACTGCTGTTCCATACGACGCCTAAAAATTCGGCCTAAAGTTTTTAACACAGACGAGATGAGGCAATTTGGTCGGCCGATGTGGCCGAGCGGTTCTAGGCGCTACAGTCTGGAACCGCGCGACCGCTACGGTCGCAGGTTCGAATCCTGCCTCGGGCATCGTGTGTGTGGTCCTTAGGTTGGTTAGGTTTAAGTAGTTCTAAGTTCTAGCGGACTGATGACCACAGCAGTTAAGTCCCATAGTGCTCATTCTTTTTTCTTTTTTTTTTTAGGCGACATGATGGAGTCAGGTCGGGATCCCTCCTGGATTTGCAAATAATTTTCATCATCATCGTCATCTGGGAATTTTTTGTTTCTCCATAACTGGCTGAAGACTTCTGTCAATAGGTGTTTCGCTTCAAATAACCTTATAGCTCGGGCAACTAAAGCTAAAGAACTTGTACATACTATCAAACCATTTAAAATGGTTCGGATCGGATGCCATCTGCCTTTTCATCCAAGGTTTTACCTAAGAGTGATATATTTTGTGCGTACTTGCTCCTTGGAAACCTTGACACATTAAGTATTAGTTTTATATGACCTGAAGATACAGCTCCAGGTTATGAAACTGATCGTTATACAGTAAAAACACAATAAACAGCTTTTGCGGATTTGGAGTTTCGCTACCACGCTATAAAGAATGTCGTCGAATGCTTTGTGTTCGTTTTACCGTTATCGGTGACCAAATGTTGCGCCCCGTCCTACATCTTCATGATGTATATGATGTGGACACTCCGGTCTTCCAAGATAACAACGTCCACGATCATAGGGCTGCACACATACGTTTCCGGTTTGACGAACATTCAGTCGCCGCTGCACACCTCTACTGGGCCCCCTAAACAAAATTGTTGGTACTATTTGGAACGGTGGCTGGAACGTGGCAATAAACTTAAGTTTTTCGGAATTTAATTATCAATGAGTGTCTAACTGTCTAGAGGTCACTATCAGAGCTAGAGACGGTGTCACACGGTATTAGTAGGGTGTCTCGTGGGTGTGACTTTTTTTTGCTCGGTGTACTTACCTTCTGAAGTATACAACATACTTTTAGTGAATCGAGCAATGTCTTTTCTCACAAACAATTTTACGTTGGCTATTGTCCACGGACATATTAGCAAAGTCTTAAGGATGAATGTCAATGTCAGCGTTTGGTAGGAGGAGCAGTGCTGCCCCCACAGTCCAGGCTTCTTGTGCCAGCAACACCCTCTCCATCGACGGCTAACGCCAGCACTGCCTGTGCTAACGTTGTCCTTTCACAAAATTCCTTCTCATCACAGCGTAAGTACACAGAGAGGGACGGCCGACACTGACAATGGTGACGATGAAGGTTATCAACTCCGTTTACTGCAGTCTGGAATGGCTCCGAGTGTGTCGAAGGAAGAGGCACAGAGCAGTACTTGTCTCTCAGTCCGTATTTACGGATGGTCCGAGCGAACAGAGTTCCATACTGTAAAGGAACCGCTGCTTTTTACCATACGTACAATTCTATGAACTTATCGACAGACATCTTGAAACACACACGTTTTGTGACGGAACTGTGGCTGAAAGACGATCGTGCGGATCAATTAGCGAAGTTTATGTGCTGCACTGCAGTTCATAAACGTCCAGATGTTTAAACCGCGATCGCACGGGCGGTCAGCGCATAGAAAATAGCTTAACCAGCGCCCGATCTGTCTCCTGCTGCGAGCGCTGATAGCAGGACCACGGATGGGAAATCCAATCCCGCGAGAGCGACGGCCCGCCGGCCGGGGGTCGATAGCCGGAGCCCTGCATCTAATGCTGCTAAAGCCAACTCACAACACGCGCAAAGCTCTCTGCACCTCAACTATGGCAATACTCGAGCAAAATCATGTTCTCCAAAACAAAGTCCCAAAAATAAAAGATAAAATTTAATTTCAATAAGAATAAATGCTTAAACTGCAAAGAGGAGGAGAGTCAAAATCCACGAGCATTGAGCAAGGAGAAGAGATGACTGAACAGCAACAGTCGCTAACATTTCTTCGCGGTGTAGACACTTAATAGCGTAAATTGGACATAGGATATCCCGCATCATAAAGATATCTTCACGTCTAGGACGAATGTAGGGCGCCCCTTGAATGTCGTCACACTCGTCTGCCTCGCATGGAACTGAAATAGGGATACTTAAGAGATATGAGCTGAGTATGAAACCGTAGTCGAGACGTACTCTTTCATAAATACACTTTTCTCCAAATGTTGAAGAATCGTATACAGTACTGTTATTTCAACAATACTGATTACTTCAGAAAATAATGCAACATACTTGTACATAGTTACTCTCTGACATGGGAAATACTTTAATACGTTCACAAAGGTTGGGAATGTTACCTTAGGAAAAATGACAGTAAGTGCAAAATAATAAAATAATATAACGTGAATCTAAGTCTCTAAAATTAGTGTATTACCATAAGAATACGTAAATGGCTTTTAATGAGCATAGAAAGGAAGGATCCTTTATTGTATGATTTTATGATAGCGGAACAAACACTGGTAGCAGTTACTTCTGTAAAATACCTGGTCGTATGCGTACGGAACGATTTGAAGTGGAATGGTCATATAAAATTAATTGTTGGTAAGGCGGGTGCCAGGTTGAGATCCATTGGGAGAGTCCTTAGAAAATGTAGTCCATCAACAAAGGAGGTGGCTTACAAAACACTCGTTCGACCTATACTTGAGTATTGCTCATCAGTGTGGGATCCGTACCAGATAGGGTTGACGGAGGAGATAGGGAAGATCCAAAGAAGAGCGCCGCGTTGAGTCACAGGGTTATTTGGTAACCGTGATAGCGTTACGGAGATTTTTAACGAACTCAAGTGGCAGACTCGGCAAGAGAGGTGCTCTGCATCGCGGTGTAGCATGCTCGCCAGGTTTCGAGAGGATGCATTTCTGGATGAGGTATCGAGTATATTGCTATCCCCTACTTATACCTCCCGAGGAGATCACGAATGTAAAATTAGAGAGATTAGAGCGCGCACGGAGGCTTTGCGGCAGACGTTCTTCCCGCGAACCATACGTGACTGGAACAGGAAAGGGACGTAATGACAGTGGCATGTAAAGTGCCCTCCGCCACACATCGTTGGTTAGCTTGCGGGGTATAAATGTAGACGTAGAAGACAACGTTTGTGTTATGTTAGTTTTCATTCCCTTCTTATTTTAAAGATACTTATTTTAAAGATACTGACACACGCTGTGTAGCTAACTTCCTTTCGAATACGAGTAAAAAAATAAAAAGTAAATTAATACTAACATCGGTGCAAAACTGAATGTTACACGTCCCTCCCTTCCCTGAGGCTAGATGGGATTGTCCGCATTTAATTATTCCACGACTGTTACTCAGAATTGAAAATTAAGACTATCTCTCTTCTCACGCGTGTCCCACTTACTTCCAGTTAACTGGGCTGTATCTAGAAAAGTAATGCAGTTTTTGTGTAATGTGTTCGTACTCCTGAATAAACGGAGCATTAAATGTAATTCTGTGTCGGTTCGTAAATGTAAGGTAATTTGATGAAGTTAACGTCAGAAATACATTGAGAGAGCAGTTAAACAATGTGAATCACGCCCGTGAAGGAGACGATTAGGTCACTCGCGCTAATAGAGAATGACTACGTACCGAGAAAGCGGCTGTAACGTAATCACCGTAGACATCATGCTTGGCATCTGGTTCCGAAAGTCTTAAATAAGACTTTCTGAATCCGTTGTAGCACAAAGAAACAGTAGGAAGAAGAGTAATTTCTGTCAGTATAAAAACGAGTCGGGTAGACATGTTTGGCATCCAACCCCTGTCTGGCTGGTACTGAGTTATACCTTGAGATTTGTCCCAGACTGCAAACTGTTTCCATCTGCCTTGGAAATATTCACAAAGTAAAGTTTTTCATCCCAAGATGCTGCACGCCTGAAGACGACATATCCTTGCCTTTCTGCGACCTGTGAAGTGACGTACCCAACGAATGACAGTACAGTTGGGTGGAGGACACATGTATTAGAGCTTGGAATCTTAACCATGGTCCAGCTTGACGTTTTTCGCAAATACAAGGCATTGCCAGAAGTGACAGGAGCAGTAACTAAGACAAAACCTTATGACTAACTGGGTACCGAAGCTCGAACCCTCCTATTTCTAGTCGAACACTTCTAGTCACTAAGTCATACACAAATAAATGTTTGGAAGGGCGATAGCCGTTCTTCATACCAATAAAAATGAAGCCTTGCGAGGAGGTACTACATAATAATAAATTAACTATATTAGTAACATATTTCAGTACAATAAAATGCTTCTGACCCCTAACTCTTAACAATTTGAATACGTGTTTTAAATTATAGGCAGGAGTGGGTGGTGTACGTGCGGCAAAATACAAGAATAAAGTACTTCAAACCTACTATACACGCTATGTATCAAACGCGTGATTTCTTGCTGTGATGTGGAACGTGCCAACAGTTCTACAACAAATACATTTTCTCCCCAAAAAGATGTTTACATATTGCACTTTGGGTAAATCTTAATGTACATTTTAATTTAACAGTCATTCAGACTTCTTAATAAATGTTAACTTACTTTTAAGGCAATTATTGCCACAGGTAACTTACCTCCAGATCAAAACTTAGATTGTCAAGTATTCTGATGTTTGCACACTGCATATCGTACACACACACACACACACACACACATACACAAAAACCACAACATCTGCGTTCTTTAAAAAAAATGAATAAAAGAAGAGCCAGTCCTGGAAGCAATCATATGGTGTCTGCATGTACTTACACTCGCAAATAATGGGTAATACTTCAAAAGACGTGCATTACCGTGAAGCCAGAGTGAAATCCTCTCTCCTCGGCCTTTTACCTTGAAATGACATTTAAGTTTAAACGCGGTCCTTAGGCCTCTGCTTTTCAAGGTCAGCACTACAGTGTGTCTCTCAGACAGAAGTTTTAACTGGCAGTGACCCTCTTCCACGTTACCAAATTAGCGCCAATGTCCACGCGCAGAAGACTGTTTCCTAGACCCTATGTCGCTGGCCATTGCAAGTTGTAAGGGAGGACCGTACCGTGATAATGCTGTCAGCTCTCTTCCAATGCATCCCATCACGAAGCCCGGACCATCCGGCACGCTTTTTCTTCACAGCGAATAACTGGGATGGCGGCTTCGTCACGGACTTTCTAAGAGCGAAAGAGTTGCTAACCCAGCGGTGCCTCACGGCAACACCCACTGGCCCACTGCGGGCAAGTGCGGGGAAAGCTCCGCATCGCCCGCTGTAATGAACGTATTTTGATCGCGGCGTTACAAACTGCACTTCCGGCGCAGCTATCACAGATCTGGGGAGACGTGCTCCACATACTCTTGATATCGACTTGTGTTTAGGAGAAAGTATCTACGACAACTACTGTAACTCTTTTTACTTTGAAGAAAAGAATGAAAACTAACATAACACAAACGTTGTCTTCTACGTCTACATTTATACTCCGAATGCTAACCAACGATGTGTGGCGGAGGGCACTTTACGTGCCACTGTCATTACCTCCCTTTCCTGTTCCAGTCGCGTATGGTTCGCGGGAAGAACGACTGTCTGAAAGCCTCCGAGCGCGCTCGAATCTCTCTAACTTTACATTCGTGATCTCCTCGGGAGGTATAAGTAGGGGGAAGCAATATATTCGATACCTCATCCAGAAACGCACCCTCTCGAAACCTGGCGAGCAAACTACACCGATATGCAGAGCGCCTCTCTTGCAGAGCCTGCCACTAGAGTTTGCTAAACATCTCCGTAACGCTATCACGCTTACCAAATAACCCTGTGACGAAACGCGCCGCTCTTCTTTGGATCTTTCCTATCTCCTCCGTCAACCCGATCTGGTACGGATCCCACACTGATGAGCAATACTCAACTATAGGTCGAACGAGTGTTTTGTAAGCCACCTCCTTTGTTGATGGACTACATTTTCTAAGGACTCTCCCAATGGATCTCAACCTGGCACCCGCCTTACCAACAATTAATTTTATATGACCATTCCACTTCAGATCGTTCCGTACGCATACGACCAGGTATTTTACAGAAGTAACTGCTATCAGTGTTTGTTCCGCTATCATATAATCATACAATAGAGGATCCTTCCTTTCTATGTATTCGCAATACATTACATTTGTCTGTGTTAAGGGTCAGTTGCCACTCCCTGCACCAAGTGCCTATCCGCTGCAGATCTTCCTGAATTTCTCTGCAATTTTCTAATGCTGCAACTTCTCTGGATACTACAGCATTATCCGCGAAAAGCCGCATGGAATTTCCGACACTATCTACTAGGTCATTTATATATATTGTGAAAAGCAATGGTCCCATAAAACTCCCCTGTGGCACTACAGAGGTTACTTTAACGTCTGTAGATGTCTCTCCATTGAGAACATGCTGTGTTCTGTTTGCTAAAAACTCTTCAATCGAGCCACACAGCTGGTCTGATATTCCGTAGGCTCTTACTTTGTTTAACAGGGGACAGTGCGGAACTGTAAGAACGAATGAGAGGTAGGTCTTAATTGCTACAAGAGAAACAGCAACGAAACACTACCATTAACATAGGCTGCGTCGGTACTGCATCTACAAAACAAACTAAGAAATTTTGGCAACTGGTCGGAATTTCACCAAGTTTTGCTTAATACAACGTTAATCACTAACAGTCTAAATCGCAAAGTCTCTCCTTTCTATTGCTTGTGGCCGTTTTGGGTAGCGTAACTATCATCTGACCAACTTCTTTAACTCAGCCCACATGAGGAGCCGATGTGTACAACAAAAGATTTCAGTACCCAACTGCATAAGTATATTTCACATCTGTAGGCTATCGGAATTCCTTTCTAGCAACTTTATGTTCTTCAATTTAAATAATATTTTAAGTATGTATGCTTGCTGAGGCGACGAATTAAAATTTGTACCAAGGCCGGGATTCGAAGGCAGGCGTCCTGCTCAATAATGCGGTAACCACTACGCCGCCCCGACTTTGCACAACTGCACGAACTACCCTAGCACACTTTCCTCCTTGATCCAAATTCCCATTCACGCCTCACTCCATTTGGTATTCCCCCTAAAATCAAACAGCATTGTAGAGGCTCTCCAATTGTGTTGGAACACCACCTAAGCATCGAATGACACAGGGGATCCTGCTTGAAACCCAGCACAGGTGTCTTCAGTCCGTACATATACTTCGTAGATGGTTGAGACTTGAAAGGATCTTTCGAAGCATGTAGTTCCTTTCGATGGTAAGGTGCTATTCCAATACAGCTGAGATCCTCTGCAATGGTGTTTGAGCTTAAATGGAATACCAAGTAGGGGAATTTGAATTGAGGAGGAAGATGGCCAGAACAATCCGTGCAGTTGTGCAAAGCCACGGTGACAGGGTGGCGTAGTGGCCAGCACATCTGGCTAGTGAGCAGTAGACCTGTGTTCGAATCCCGACCTTGGTACAAATTTTCAATTATCGCTTGAGTCTGCATTTATACATCATAGACGGCTGAGACCTGAGAAAAGTCTCTGTAAGCATACAGTTTCCTTTGAAAAAATACACGAATAAAATACGCAGATCTCATTTCAAATATACGATTCTGAACTGCAAGGTTCGCAGAAGCGCTTCTGTGATGTTTGGAAAGTAGGAGATGAGGACTGGCAGAATTGAAGTTGTGAGGACGGGTCATGAGTCGTGCTTGGGTAGCTCAGATGGTAGATCACTATCCCGCGGAAGGCAAAGGTCCCGATTTCGAGTCTCGGTTTTAATCTGCCAGGAAGTTTCAATGGCCGGAAAAGTAGTCACCTATGATGATTTAATACTGATGAGACCATTCGCCTTTAAGTTCTTGGAGGAAAAAAAAAGTGCAATGCAGTTAGGTTCGCGCAGTAGATTTTTCGTGATAACGTCTGCATTAAATAATATCAAGTGTTTGGTATTAATATACGTCATTATCAGTCTCTTTAATACAGTAGCTACATAGCAGTATAATGGTAGTAGCGTGGACTTACCATAAGGTTGGAGTGTAGCTGACTGCTGTATGATCGCTTTGTACCGAGTTTTTCGTTTCCTTTTCGACATTGCCGTAGCCTTCGCGCTTCTTTCGGTCCTGGACTTGTTAGGCTATTTGGATTCCTTTCGATGCGAGTTTTTCTCTTACATGCATCTTCCATAATTCCGAACAGTGTTGCATCTTATATTAATTTGTAATTTTTAATATAATACCGATTTGAACTTGTTGCAGCGAATATTTGTTTATTACTTTGGGCTCTTGCAGTGCTACGCACGATATTCACAATGATGCAGTTGAATGGAATGGACAGTGTCTTGAAAGGAGGATATAAGATGAACATCAACAAAAGCAAAACGAGGATAATGGAATGTAGTCGAATTAAGTCGGGTGATGCTGAGGGCATTAGATTAGGAAATGAGATACTTGAAGTAGTACAGGAGTTTTGCTATTTGGGGAGCAAAATAACTGATGATGGTCGAAGTAGAGAGGATATAAAATGGAGACTGGCAATGGCAAGGAAAGCGTTTCTGAAGAAGAGAAATTTGTTAACATCGAGTATAGATTTAAGTATCAGGAAGTCGTTTCTGAAAGTATTTGTATGGAGTGTAGCCATGTATGGAAGTGAAACATGGACGATAAATAGTTTGGACAAGAAGAGAATAGAAGCTTTTGAAATGTGGTGCTACAGAAGAATGCTGAAGATTAGATGGGTAGATCACATAAGTAATGAGGAAGTATTGAATAGGATTGGGGAGAAGAGAAGTTTGTGGCACAACTTGACTAGAAGAAGGGATCGGTTGATAGGACATGTTCTGAGGCATCAAGGGATCACCAATTTAGTATTGGAGGGCAGCGTGGAGGGTAAAAAACGTAAAGGGAGACCAAGAGATGAATACACTAAGCAGATTCAGAAGGATGTAGGTTGCAGTAGGTACTGGGAGATGAAGAAGCTTGCACAGGATAGAGTAGCATGGAGAGCTGCATCAAACAAGTCTCAGGACCGGAGAGAACAACAACAAGCGAATCAGTGTTTTGTATAGCTCAACGCGTTTCCACGCTACACTAGTCTACAACTTCACACAGAGTAATTTGTAATAATCACGCGAAGGACGTCACAGGCAAAACAAATACTGTATGACAAATTTGTACAGACATGATATATCCGTTGAGGGCTCAACCACTGTTTACTTATTAGTCTCGTAGTTGTGAGCGATTCAGATCTGACGGAAATCTGCCACAAAACGAAGTTCGACTGACGAGCGAACGGACGTTTAAACGCCAACAATATTAAAACCTCAATTAACTATAATCAACTAATCAAATATAGCACTGCGCAAAGCTGAACGGACGCAGTAATTAACGACGATGAGCGGTGTCAACATATTCTAATTAAGCCAACAGTCCTACTGTTCTAGAAATTATGAATGTATTTTCGGTGGTAGAGGTCGGCTAATTGATCCCAGGCGTCGAAAGCAAGTCAACGCTATACGCGAGAAACAACGTCACGCCTTGAAAGGTCATTTTCTGCTTACATAACACAACCTGTGTTCCTGTTCCCTCTATCGTGCTTTCATCTGAACCACTCTCACTATAGAACCATTGCTAATTTTTTCCGAGTTCCTAGTATAATAGAGGTAAACAGACAGTAATCTGAATGATGGACAGTATCGATTATAAATAGCAAACAGTGTTCACTGTCTGTAGAACTAATTGGCCCTACCTGGATTACGGCGAGCTCTGATGCATTGAAGCAGGGCAATTGGCAACTAAATGTGCGAACTAGCACAAATATTCTTTCTGCTAGAGGGTATTATGTATAAAAAAGTCGCTCCCCCTCCTCAGACGAAAATTGACACATCCCTTCCTAATTACTGACAACGTCCGTCTGTGTACCACAAGGTATGCACATCTGACAGTGAGATTTATACATAGCTGAGCGCAGGTAAAACAAATGATGTCATGAACACCTGTCAGTACAGTCATCACTGCTCTCATATCGCTACCTGCACCTTCTCAGCCGTAACTTGCGCACTGAACGTGCAAGCATGGAGTTAAAACACAGCCGAAACAAACAATCCTTACCAGTAAATCGTAGCTATCTGACATACTGTCTCCTCTACTTCCCTTCAGTCACCAATGTTATTTTGTTACATCTTTCGTGAAAGTAGAAAGAGGATGATCATTGGCAATAACAGTAAATCCAGATTAATGGCAAATTAAATACAAACAGTCATATAGTAATAACTAATACTACACTGCTACACTCGTGTTCCCGACGACCTTCAAACGGCATGGCTACGGGTTCCCGAGTCTTGTACAGAGGTACTATTGACACCAATGCCATCATCACAAAAGCATACTTACATATTCTGTGTGTGTATACATTTTCAGCTCTATTTACTTTGTATTATGATGACAAATCTTATATCACTGGCAAGGAGAGGTCCCCAGCTCTGACATCGACTCCTTGAAACAATGTATATCGTGATGTAGATTAAGGTCCAGCGATTCACACCCTGCAGCCATTCACCCTGGTGGGTTCACGTCTGCGAGTGAGCGACGAAAAATAATTTCGGAATTTCGCTTGATGCTCTATAGCTTTAAAAATGGAAACGATTTACGGAGTTATTGCGTAATGTAATGGTGAAGGTACTAACTTCACATGCAACAGGTTGTTGGTTCGGGTCTCGTCAGGTACATTGAAATTTTTAAAAATCTTTATCGAAATGACTGGTTATTATTTCTGTTCAGTTAATTGGTTGAAATGTACATTTTTCTATTCATTTGTCACCCCAAATTAGTCATCGTATGAAATACACCATTAGTTGCCATTTTGCTTCCTATCAGTCTTTTACCACTTTTAATCCCCGTTCACGTGATTTTGCTTAATGCTATATATTAACTTCGATTTAATTGCTTCCATGTTGTCGTCTGACATTTTCCTCCATGTTACTGCATTCATTATCTCTGTCTCATTTGGTTTGATTTCGTTTTACTTATAATCATTGCTTTCATTTAAATCATCATTAATTATCTTTTCCATAGTGAAATAAGAATTTATTTTTTGAATGTTTGTATAATAATTGCCATCCATGAAGGTTTGCCACCTTGTAACGAAAAATACATTTTGACACCACTGCACTGTCAATGTAAATAGATTACTTTGTCTTTTGTTTTGGACTTACAGATCAGCATATTCAAATGTTCAAACATAACGATAGATAGAAAAATCAACTCACATGCACAAAGATTCCAAGTGGGAAAAGATTGATTGGAATTAAAAATAAGAATTCTAGACGTTAAAACGTTGATTAAAATGATGTGGCAAAAAAATAAAAAAATCATGTAAACAAATTAATCGAAAAAATAATGATCAGTCATTCGATAACTATTTAAAAATACAAAAATCAATATACTTGACGAGATTCGAACCGAAGACCTTTGCATGTTAGGTCTGTACCTTAACCAATTTTATATTACTTTGTTCGTTAATGTTTGTTGCATTTGTTTGGGGCGGACAACTTGTTCAAGTTCATCGGTTGATCCGTTAACTCAGTTTTTTTTTTTTGTGTTACAGAGGGCCACCATTAGGCTGTGCTCCCAATCTATAATTCGTACTTATTTAAAGCTATAGATTATCATGCGAAATTCTGATTTTTTTTTCATCGATTACTCGCAAAAGATGGCCCACCATGGTGAATGGTTGCAGGATGTGATTCCTTGCACCTTAACTTACATCATTGTACACGTCTTTTGGTATTCGTTCTTTCGATATTTTTTTTAATTATTTTGGCAGGAGTTCTCTGAGGATGTCGCATGACATCTTTCACATTCTCTCGATGCGAGTGGCCAGTCCCTTGACCGAACAGGCTAGGCTACCGGACTGGCAAAAAAACCTTCCGGCTACGGCGGCGATCCCTGACCATTAATGAAGGAAAGAATACAGCATACTTTACAAGAACTGTTGTATTAGGAAGTATTTCGCAAAATCAACGCCGTAGCTTTTTAACTTTGACGAATATAAAGCGCAAAAGAACGTCTCTCGACAATATTTTGACAAGTTACATACGTAGATTGCGTCCTTGTTGCAACTCATGAGTTGTGATACCGCCACGATGCGAAACCGTATCATGTCGAAGTTGGTGGCCATGCATGTAAAATATCGGTTTCATCTACCGGTAAGATTATGGCCAATGTTTGCTAAGATACGAAAGGGGCTTCTCTTACTGATTGCCTTGGGAACGAGAAATCACTAATCGGCTTGTTACGCTAGCTCGCTGACCCAAATAAAAGATAAAGTACATGGAAAAGTCTATTATTGTTGCGCTACAAAGTCGATAATTTTCTCTCGTCTGCATATGAATAAAACAGTCTTTCTTGGAAACAGCAAAGCCAACAACAAATAAGAAGTGGCTACGCAGTTATAAATTGTGGGACACACTTAGCAACTGTTGCAGAAGTGAATCGAACCGACGAAGTGAAGCCAACACGGGGCTCGGCCGACGCAGTGAGCTAAGCAGGGGAGCGCGCTAGTGGGGGGAGGAGGGAACGAGGTTACAGATGAAAGTCGCCAGCCAAGCTAGCCCAGGCATGCAACAGCGGCCGCCGGGTGCAGGCGCACTCTCGCGTTACGGCGAGGGCCGCTCGCTTCAACATCCGTTTCACCCGCACTCGTTGCCCGAACCTCCACTGTACACTGAGCTGCTTCAAGTTTTGCAGACACAGATGCCGCTACACTTATAGGGAAGCGCCGAATTATAGTGGTATCGAAAAATGAGTAAAACATTTTGCTGAAAATTATCGTCTCCAGGGAGAAAAACATTGACATAGTTTCCACGTAGATCGACGACGCACTATCTCTCACTCTCAGTTATGGTGTAGAAATCGGTACGTAGCTTTTTAACACTTTTTGAATTGAAACTTTCTTTTGGCTACTTACAATACGCCATTCGTTTTACAAAATATTAAAAATACTCCATTCGACCAAGTCCAGGCCCCCCTCCCCCTAAAGAAAGAAAATTACCTTACAAGCGCCCTTGGCTTTCACTGCAGGTCTAGGCTGAAAACAACATATTTCGAACGCTACCAAATGCCTATCCTTTATAGCGTATATATTTAATACGCCACAAAATAATCTATTCAAGGGCGTATTACCGAACTTCTGCAAAGGCGGACGTGGCCAGTTTGTGGACACGATAATAAAAGACAACAGAGTTGCGAGAAACAGCTGTTGTGTTTAAGATGCCCAGCCGTCAATGGCATGCGCTACTCTTAAGATGGGTATCCACTTGCGAGCAACATTCTCGCCAGTGGTTCATGAGCGGAGAGCCTGGCTTGACTGCTCGTGAGTAGACACGTTTATAAGCTCGTTACAATGCCGTCGCCGCTGAGCCTGACCGTCCCTTTGTGCGCACCGAAAAAACACACAGCAGGTGGCTAGCAAGTGCACACATGCACGTACCTGTCCCTCCCGAGAACTCCGAACAGGAACGTTAACGATATACAGACGAGTAAACACTTGAGAAGACGATAAATAACCAACGACTGGTCGTGAACTAAAAGCGAATGTATTTTGAACATATCTCATACTTTTTTGTGTTAAAAGATGAGATGATTGCACGGTTTTCTAGATCCAAAACATTCAAATTACATCAATGGTCACAGATGTTACTTCTGCAAAATTCGCAGGTAAAAAATTGGTACTGTGTGTAGCACTATCACACAATACTTTTAGAGTAACATGTAATAACTTTTTAATAACACTTACCTAAAGTCTCTGGGCCTTGCTAGAGTACAATGTCACGTCACAGATGGAAAGCGATGTCCAATATAAATAAACGAACACAAACAGAAACACTTCTGTGAACCAGTCACCCCGACCAAAATTTTTGCTTCGTGACTGCTATCCGTTCGATGCGCAGAAATCGAAGCAAAATGAATTTCACTTCACAGTTCCCAGCGAACAGGTGACTCCGACAGCTCGATCACATTCCAAGCAGGCGGTTGCCCACCCGCGGCCGCCGAGGCTGTTAATATCACTGGGAAAGTTACGATCTTTTGCGGAATTGTTCGCTTACGGAGCGCAGAAACGACACGTCATCAGGTCGGCCTTCACCTGGCAAGCCCTAGCACCGTTACACGAGCGTTGCGGGCGAGCGCGAAGCCCCCAACACCTGCCACTGTCTCCGTCCGACTGCAACACAACGACTGGATCGGCGGCGACAGCTCTGCCCACGCAGCGCCTCCTATGCTACGGTGGCGCTGCCACGCGGCGGCCGCGTACACCAGACGGCCGCCTACCTCGCTCGTCGTTCCGCTGGACAGCCGGTTCGCTGCCCTTCTGCGTTGCGACTCACGGTTCTCACTCTGAGAACTGACAGCGTCGTGAAGTACAGAGCGTAGCCACTGGCAGCGCTTATTAGATTCGTAGGTAACTAATTATATTTATGTATGCGATGTATAAACGTGTAAATTCTGTTTGTGCATCCGTAGTATCAGTGCACTGTAGTACATAATTAAATGTAACAGTGTTACATGAATCTAACTGAGGTCTGGAGCTCTCTTACGAATTTTATAAACAGCATAATTTGCTGCTTCATTCATGTTTAATATTTAAATTTACTTCAGCACGACGCGTTTCGAAACTAGCTGCTATTTTCAGGTGCACGTCTTATACACTATTTTGTATGGCTACATTCACCAGCGATAGGATGTTTTTTTGTTATCTGTGCCAGTGAGGTTAAGTGGGTAAGTCTTTCGGAGAAATTTACACTGGGTCGCCATCCGTATATTTTTCTGTCTTGCTTTAACATGGCATACATTCATTAAAATAATATATTACTTTAGAACAGAGTGAATGTGCACACTAACAGCGTACAAGGGCATGGAAGGTTGATTGGACATTACTGCCGAACAATTACTGAGAAAAGTTGCACCCACTAAGCATCTCGGTGTACACGTAAGTATCGAACAGAAGTGGAACAACCGCATAAATCTAATCTCAAGAAAGGCGGATGTTAGATTTCTTAGAAGAAACATCAGGAAGAGTAGTCCATCCACGAAGGAGCTATCTTACAAAACCCTCGTTCGACCTCTATTTGAATACTGTTCGTCAGTCTGGTGTACGTAACAGATAAGACAGAGTGAAAATAGAGAAGATCCAAAGAAGAATAGCCACAGTTTGCTACATAGTTATTTAAGCGCAAAAGCATCACAGAGATACTCATCCGCCTCCAGTCGCAGACGCTACAACATGCGCGTTAAGTGTGTTACTGTTAAAATTTCGAGATTGTCCGCTCCTAGAATAGTCAACCAGTATGTTGCCTTCTCCCACCCATATCATGCTGAAAGACCGACAGATCAAAACTAGGGAGATTCGAGTCGATACTAAGCCTTACAAGCAGTCGTTCTTTTGAAGTACCTTTCACGACTGGAACAGGAAAGGGGGTAAGCGACAACGGCGCATGAAATATCCTCGGCCACACACTGCAAGTCATTCCCAAATATAGACATAGATACCGAAATGTCGTTATGTGTAGCAGGATATTTTTTGCAGCTGAAGTTAACACAGTCATATGTACAAGATAATCAAGAAATTGAGAGTGAGGTGAATGGTTGTGACTAATGGTGCTGGAACCACGCGACAGCTACGGTCGCAGGTTCGAATCCTGCCTCGGGCATGGATGTGTGTGATGTCCTTAAGTTAGTTAGGTTTAAGTAGTTCTAAGTTCTAGGGGACTGATGACCTCAGATGTTAAGTCCCATAGTGCTCAGAGCCATTTGAACCAGCGAATGGTGCTGGAGAAGCATAATGCGAATAATCTAAATTAGAAAACAGTTAATTAGCCAAAGGTAGAAGAGATGAATCCACAAATCTCGTTCAAGATTTGGATGACCAAGCTTGAATGGCTATTACGACACGGCATCATGATACAGAAAACTTATTCGAGAGAGGTAGTTAAGATCTACATTTATACTCCGCAAGCCACCCAACGGTGTGTGGCGGAGGGCACTTTACGTGCCACTGTCATTACCTCAATATCCTGTTCCAGTCGCGTATGGTTCGCGGGAAGAACGACTGCCGGAAAGCCTCCGTGCGCGCTCGAATCTCCCTAATTTTACATTCGTGATCTCCTCGGGAGGTATAAGTAGGGGGAA